>NC_081413.1:41557965-41583965 GCF_030272615.1 Cryptomeria japonica | reverse complement strand
AGGACAAAAGGCTGAGATTTAATTTTGGATAGCTTATCATGGGCTTATTCTTGTATTTCTAAAACTTTTTCCCTAATATTAATGATTGGGACAACTGCCCTATCGCAGATGAAGAACAACATTAGGATGCTGAAAAAAAAGTTTGATGATATTTCATGGGAATATTTTAAGAAATTTCAGAAGGAAATGCATGCAAGGGAACACATACCGACAGAAGTAGTCAATCGGTATGAGGATTCTATCTATTTTATGGTTGACACAGATACATGCTTGATGGAAGTTGTTATTCCTAGGACAACATGGGTAGCTCCCATGGGTTATGAAGTAGATAAAGACCTACTTGTTGCTTAAATGAAAGTGCATTCTGAATTACAGAAACCTTTGATAGAAAAGAAAGGAAGAAAGGAGGTACATGCCTTCAATGAATATTTCGGATTCACTAAAGAATAGATAGTTTTAGCAAGAGCCAAATATGAGGCTTAACAAGGTGAAACTTCAAGTGTACCAATCGATACCCCCACCAATAAGACAAGAAAAGCCAAAACAGTTGAGAAGAAGAAAGAGGAAGAACCTAAGGTGAATCCTACTGAATCTAAAAGAGGGAAACCCTCTAAAATACAATTCTGAAGGAAAGGTAAAATTCTTGAACCTCATGTTGTTCTTGCCCAAACTAGAAAAAGAAAGAAGGAGAAAGCTCACAAACTAGTGACTGATATTGAGGAAACAAAATTGGAAGAAGATAAGAGATCACTAAGGGAAAGTGATAGGAAGAAGAAGACTACTCGAAAAGGTAAAGCAATTACAAAAATATTGACACTTGAAGATTCTTTCATTAGAATGATTAGAATTATTAAGGAGTATGGTATTTACAAAGGTTTAAACATACTGTTTACTTATTTATCAGAAAGTCAACGAAGGGAGATTGAAGATGCAGTCATCTTTAGTATGAATAAGTTTATTTTATCCCTCATTGAATTACAAGGGAAAATTCCAAATTCTCTATACAATTTGATTAATGCTAGGTGGCAAGGGGCAATCAGTCTTGATAAATAATTTATTGATTCTACACTTAAGCACTAGCAACTAGAAGAAAGTGAAGAGGAAAATGAACAAATAAAGATGAATATAAAAAAATATTGTTCAAATCTAAGAAGAGATTAACAAGAATCCTTGTTGGTGAAACCGAATCAATTCAAAAAGAAACTAAGATTCTGGTCAAAAAGGCTTTAGGTATCATTCCCAATGAAGAAGAGGAGAAAGATGAAGTAATTGAGGATATTACTCCTGATATGCTAAAGTTAGAAGAACTTCCTGAAGGTGTAAAGATCATAGACTTAGAACTAGACAACAAGTATCTACAATATGATCCTATTGATATTGAACCGGTAGATATAACAGATGACGATACCGATGATGCAGATTATTTTGCTAACACTAGTGATAATGTAGAATTTTTTGAAGTTAATGTACAGATGATGGATACTCAATAGGAACAAGTTGAGAAAAAAGAAGAGAAAGAAGCAAACATAAGTACAGCCAGTAACTGTAAATGCAGATGTAAATATTAGTGTTGCTAATAATGACAGTCAAAATGATAAGGGTGAAGAACATAAGGTAGACAAAATACTGATAAAGGAACAAGCTATTGAAAATCTGCAACCGATCAAAGACACCACTAAGGGTGAAGAGACATAAAAAGAAAAGGAGGAAGAGAAGAAAACAAAGGAAGAAAAGACAGAGAAAAAGGAGAAGATAGATAATAAGGATCAAGAGAAGAAGAAGAAAGCAATGGTTGATGATGATGATGATGATGATGATCAACAAAAAACGTCCAATAGACATGGATAATTTGAGTGCGTCTGAGTTAATGGAGATTGCAACTACAATGCAATCCCAGGCACAAAATAAAAGATTAAGAGAATAACATAGAACATTTGGCTACCCCTATTGCCAAACTTGGATGGTTAGTTGTTAGTGTTAGTGATCAACTTAAATCCCTTGAAGAAGTTGAATAGAATTTTGTTGAAAAGGGTTACAAGAAGAAAAGGGGAGAACAATTAATGGCTGAGATAAATAAAGGCAAAGTATCCCTAATGGTGAATAAAGACTTGTTGAAGAATGGACTGGAAACTGACTGAAATATTTTGGTGAATATTTTCCAATTTTCACTATTTTGTGCAGACTTGAGAAAGAAGAGAGCTGATACTAAGAAGGAAATACAAAAGTTAAGAGAAACTTTCATACCAGTACAGGACTCAATGATTACTTTTGGTGAAAAGGTTGTTGATCTGCAACACTAGTTAGAACTTTGTGAACATGATCAGGTGAAGCAGACCAAATCAGTGAAAGAACTCCAGATTCAACTACTTCCGAAAGTAGACATTCTTCAGAGAGAATTCAAGGAGTCAAAGGCAATTTTGGCTACTCCTGAGATGAGTACAGTTGATGCTATGGAGGAGTTTGCATCACAAATCTTGACACATGTTGAGATTATCAAGAGACTATTGGAAACTTGGGACACTGATCTGAAGTAGTTGAAGCTTCATTACAATGATTTTTTCTTGAGAATTACATTGTAAAGACTTTAACACTTTTATTTCTATATATACATACAGTTTTTGATGAATTTTTTTTATATAATGTATGTATTTTACTTCTTTATTTGGCATTGTTTTCAAAGGGGGAGTAGAAATAGTTAAGAGTCAAAATTTTATATGTACCGTTAAGGGGGAGTAATGATTTCATTTTTTTAATGGCATGTAATTGCAAAGGGGAAGTGTATGTCATGAAGTCAATTTTTGTTGCACACTTGGTTGGCAAAATTTTCCCAAGTGTTGCCATTAATGCCAAAGGGGTAGATTGTTGGCATTTGATCATTTGTATTATACCAGTAATGTGTATTTGCTTGATGCAACCGGTATATGTTTTTCATAGAGATTAGTTTTCTGTATGATGACTATTTTGTATGTTGTCATTGATGGTAAATATGTTTCTTTAAGTCATCTATGTCCTACAGTTCAATCGGCTAGACTTAACCAGTAAAGAAGAAACAGTTTTATCAGAACCGATAATTAGGACTTCAACCAATAAATGATAGACAATGTTACAATCTAACAACTGGTACATGAAAATCATGAAGATTGAGATAATGTGGTTTTGCAGTAGCATTGAAGACTATCAGATGAAGATATGTTTATGACAGTGCATGCTAAACCAATTAGATGAATGAGATTTGTTTGACAAAAAAGATTAGTGGATGGCGACTTAACCGGTATTGATGAAAATCACTCAGATCGGTAAAATGACACATAACTGGATTTGTTATGTCGGAGGCTGACATAACTAAATTATACAATGCAAGATTGTCTAGATGCATTGAACCTAGGAAATTGTAATAAGGTTCTAAGCTGACCTTATGAGAATTTTAATAGTGTGGTGAGGTATGAAAAGATATTTATACATGAGCTTGATAGTGCGATATGTGATGAGTGAATTAAGTAATTCTGATAGTGTGAAGGTTAGAAAACTTGACAGATGAAGTCTTTGTAATGTTGTAATGTTGTGAAGTGGATCTAATTAGACACAAAAGGTGTTATACTGAGATCATTTGTACTTGTTGACATCCTAACAGTTGCAGCAAGAAAATCCTCTTACAAGGTCACTCCTAATAGGGTGCAGTCAGATCCTACAATTCTGATCATTAAATCCTCTTACCAAGTGACACATTAACTTGTGTTTGCAAATCACAAAAACTTGGGTATCTCCTAACAGGGGTGGTTCTCACAGGCCTTTTTGTATAGCTCTTAACTGGGTAAGTGCACAAAGTTGGTGGTCAAAAAGGGGGTATAAGTGGAAACATTTTTTTTCTTCTGAAATCAGGTGAACCTGAACTTGGAGGCAAACTTTGAAAGTCATCCACTCAAGATAGGAAGATAATCAAACAACAAATATTGTAGTAATCTGAATCTAGTTTCCAAACTACTAAACATTTTCAAAATTGGATAATATTAAGGGGTTCAAATCCTTCGTGCACAAAAAACTGACCCTGATTTTTTCTGAAAAACATAACATAGTGTCTGACGTGCACATCCAAAAAGTCATAGTTAGATTTAGTATTTTGACAAATCCTTTGGCAGAAAGATAGTTAAGAGTGAGCACTATAAGATGTGTATTTTGTTGTAATTTTTTGTTTTGTAATTTTTTTTTATGATTTTTCCAATCGAGCACATCCTGAAAATTAGGTCCCTATTTGTGCACGAAGCATAAGTTGCACTAAACAAATCAAAAATAATTTTTTTTTTTAAATTGTAAAGAATCAAGTGCACTACAATAATATATAATTTTTTTAAAATTTGGATAAGTATATCAAAATTTATTCAAAAAATGGTGCACCTATGTCTGTGAGAACTATGGAGACACTGGTAAAACAAATTCAATAATAATATGTTATTGTTGTTCAAATTGGAAAAAAATTCTATGGTTAGAAAGCTCAGAAGAGGGGTGAAAATATGGAGGCAATTTTAGAAATAGCCACTTGATGAAGTATAAACATGATGATGAAAAAGTCGATAAACCAAGTTGATAAAATAAAACACGTCAAAATGAGAGAAATGGAGGGAAATCAAACTTCCATATTGTAGCTTTGTCATCCAGGCCTATTTCCAAGCCTAAACAGTCAAAAGTGCGTATGGGGTACTTATGGTGTAAGCAGCACGTACGCGCTTGTTTTCCTATTGTAGACGTATAAAAATGACCACATTCCTAAATGAATATTTTATGTTCATTTCTCTATTTAATTAAATCCAATTTAATTAAACTATCCACATTCCTCTATTTAATTAAATAAATTATTCAATTTATTTAAATTAAATTCACTATACCCATTTAATGAATAAATCATTTTATTCAATTAAATCCCCCTATCCACTTCTAATTAAATTCAAATTTAATTAAATAGTTATCCTAAAATTGAATAAATCTAATTTATTTAATTTCTCCAAATTGCAACCAAATTGAATTAAATTAATTCAATTAAATCATATTATCCCTCTATCCACTTGTAAAATCTCAAACCCCTTTCTAATCCCTTCTAGAATCTTATAAACACTTCTAATTAACCTAACCTTCCTCTAAATTTTGTCACATCCCTAAGCAAAGGGAAGTCACTTCTCAAAAACCTTAAAGTCTTTGATAACCATTAAAGGTTTTCAACCTTCAACCACCAAAACCCTCAAAGTCTTCGAAAACCATTGAAGGCTTCCAACCTTCAACCACTTAATCCCCAAAGTCCCCAATAACCATTAATGGTTAATTCAAACCCTCCCACATGGTTAAAACATTTGTTTTGACTCAACCTCTATCCAACCCAAGGGTCTCATCAGGCCATTAATGCTTTGACCATGATTATCTCTTAATCATTTGCACAAAGGTTTATCCTTGGATTAACTCTTAATCCAGTGGGTAATCTTAATTTAGACTTGACCCTTAGGCTTTTAATGCCTCCAACCTCTTCTCTCAACCCAACCCTATGTTGACACTTGTCACCATTTCATTGGTGCCAATTGTGCACATGGATCCCCAACTTTCAAACCTGGCCCTTGATTAAACCTTTCAATCTTGACCATCCATTGCCCTATTTTTGCTATAAATAGAGCTCTCATTCCTCCATTCTTAACAATCATCTTTCAAATTTGAAGCATTACACTTATGCTCAAATACTTTCAAGCTTTCATATCATCTTTATGCTCATCATTTAGCCTCTTTTAGATCAGGAATTAGACTAATATGCATGTTTAGAATAATTTCTTTATCATTTTAGCTCAATCATAGAGTAAATATAGTATGCTAGGATAGTATTCATACTAACCTCATCATCTTATCATCTAGTGTATTGCATTTTAGAATCATACATAGCTTAATCTCCATTTCATGTTAAAATCTATCAAAGCATCTCTCGTTCTTATATTTGCCAGCCCTAAACCATTTTGCTCAGTGATCTGAGAGCAAAAACATTGGTTTGAGGGACATTGTGAGATAGAGAACCATGGGACCCTCCTTGGGAAGCTGAGTAACACTACGTTACTCCATAGCTTGCATCAAGAAGTCTTGTGTGTGTGTGTGGACTAGTATTAGTAATATTTTCACATATTGAGTTTTATCAGCCCACTTTTCCCGCATACATTTCTGGCGCCCATCGTGGGGCTAGACCCCATATATCAAATTGGTTTTTGAATTTAACCACTTTTGCAGGTCCGCGGGAAAAATGAATTAGCGCGTTAAGTTGACTGTTTAGCGCATCCAGTAAACAGAGTAGCACATCCAATCCACTGTTGAGCGCGTGGAGACCATCATCTAGCGCGTGCAGTTCAAACATTAGCGTGTGACCTCCGTTAAGTTTTTCTTGTAGGCCTCAACGCGGAAACAAAATAGAGTAGCGCATCTAGTTAACAGCCTAGCGCATCTAGTCCACTGTTTAGTGCATGGAGTCTATCATCCAGCGCGTGAAGTCAATCTTTTAGCGCATCAAAACACTAATATTTTCCTGTAGGTATCAACGCAGGAGAAACACAGAATAGCGCATCGAGAAAATAGCTTAGCGCATTGGGGGCACATAATAGCACGTAGGGGCTTTTTCTTAGCGCATAGGCATCATTTCTTAGCGCATAGAGTTGGCAGAGCCAAAAATTTATAACAGAGTCAAAATTAGGCTTGTGGGAGACATAATATATATGGAATATAACATTTAAGTATACACTTATACTTTAAGTTATATTCCATATATACTTTCAGGATGTTTGAGAGGGGTTTCAGACCTCTAGGAGTTATAATGCAAAATCTAGTTTTTGGAAGATCTTCCAAATTTCAAACTTAGTCAAATTTCAGGGCATTTCAGGATCAGGATTGTAAAATTTGTAACCAAGATCAGAATTTAGGCTTGTGTAAGCCCACACTAACACTTGATCACTGACTGTGTGCAGGTTCTAATATTTTTTTGTGCAAGGGAAGGAGTTAGTTTAGAGGGTTTACGTCTCTTTTTTTTACTTTCTTTCAACAAAAGTTGGTTAAAAAGAACTCACTCTCCTTTTTTGCACAAATTAAAATAAACCTCATCATTTCATTTGGATGCATAAAATGAACTTCATGCCTTCCTTTTTGGTGTTTTAAAATAAAACTTCATCTTTTCTTTATTGCAAGGTAAAAAGAACAACAAACTTCATATTTGCTTTCTTGCAAGATTAGAGGAAAAACACTTCATTTTGGAAGCTGTAAAAAGAACCAACAATCTTTACTTGGGCAAAAGTTTTAAAAAGAACCTCACCATCCTTTGGTGTTTAAAAGGATTCACTTCATTTTGCAAAGTAGAAGAACTTCATCTTCATTTTGTGCAAAGCAAAGACGGAAAACTTTCCCCTATCGATTTTAATTTTGTTGACCAAAAATCACGATTTACTTTGTTGACCAGGCTTATTTTTCAAAAGTTTTTGGAAATACACACTTTGCTATGATAGGTTAAAAAGAACATCATGCTTGTTCGAGCAACATCTCCAAATAGAAGTTAGCAAATCATTGTCTTGAAGGTTAAAAAGAACAACTTGATTGCCTTGTCTCGAAAGTGGAAGGTATATGCTCTCCCCATAACTGGGTGACCAAAAAGCCAAACCACTCTTAAGCTTTCTGTACTTCAAGCATTTACATCCTTTAGCAGGCCTGCCTTCCCGAGGGGTTGAAAAACTCTTAAAGCCATTCTTTGGCCAGTGTGAAGGGAACGACCTAAGTGGGGAACGACTTTGACGCCAAGAATTCCAACCCACTATAATCAAATGTGGAGAGTGACGAAAGTCCTTTTCAACGGTTGCGCGCAGCGATTAGCCTTCCCCCAGTATCCTTACAATACGTAAAGCCTTTGTTCTAAAGGTTGGGAAGCCTCCTGAGAGAGTTTATCACTAACGGCCGAACAGGAAGCCTGATTAAGAACCATAGAATTAAAAACTTTGAACCGAGTCAGTAACCAAACATTTGTAACATCATAGTGCAAGGGTGGGGAAGAATCCGTCCCCAAGATTACTCACCATATATCTCCCAAGATAACTACTCAACTGTGAAGCAATTCACTTTGGGTTAACTTCTGGCAAAAGGCAAAAAACCGGGTGCCCCTTAGGGGGTGACACGGCTGTTTGAGCTGACAGAGTATCGAGACTAGTGGGCTATAATGTTATTTATGACCCTTGAATAAAGAGTCTTTCTGAAGTGTATTACTTGTATCCAAACCTGTTAAAACATTGGGGATTTGAACACATCCTCGCAGAACATACACTTTTTGTTAGATTAGGCAAAATGGTTGTACTTTTTGTGCCGTGCTTGCATTTATTACTTTAGAAAATCATCCATCGCACTTGAAAAATTCTCAACAAAAATAAAAAATCTCAAGAAAACACCCAAATAGAAAAATTAGGGCAGTCTAGTGCATAAGAACAACATCTTAGCGCATGGAAGACTTTTGCTAGCGCATCCAAACCTCAAATTAGCGCATGGAGTTAAAACAGTAGCGTTTTATCATTAGGCAAACCAGTATACAATCCTTTAGCACATCCACAACACAGTCTAGCGCGTTGCAGCAACCTCTTAGCGCGTGGGAACCAAGGATTAGTACATAAAACAAAACAGTTAGCGCTTCACAGGCCCAGTGTAGCGCGTAACTTTTTCCAAAAAAAAATTCAATAACCATTTTCAACAGTCCTACTTTTAGCGCGTGGCAGCAACAACTTAGCGCGTGGCATACATACATTAGCGCATTCACTCAAACAGTTAGCGCGTATCAGGTCCAGTGTAGCACGTAGCTTTTCCAAACAAAATCCACAACAAATTTCAACAGTCCTAACTTTAGCACGTGGAAGAAACAGCTTAGCGCGTAGAAACCATATTTTAGCGCATATACTCCAACAGTTAGCGCGTGTAAAGCCCAGTCTAGCGCATAGATTTTTCACCCGTTAAACAAAATTTTTCCAAAATCCAAACTTTAGTGCATATCTAGGGGCAGATTAGCGCGTGTGCTCATTCCTTTAGTGCATCAGGTAAATCCAGTAGCGCATGTAAGCTCTGTTTTAGCGCGTGATCCAAGGCCAAAAAACAGAGAGTCCAAAACTGAAAAATTTTGAAAATTCCAAAAACATTTTAGAAGAATTTTTCATAAAAAATCATCTTTTATCAAACTAGAGTGACAAAAACAAACTATTAAAAACTTTTCTCAAGCTAAATTTGTGTTAAACAAAGTTGTCCGAATCCTAAACAAATCGGACAATAGAGGATGTCTCTATTATCATAATCTGGAAAATTTTCATCATCAGTGTCATCAAAATCCTTTACCATCTTACGGATTTCTATCTCAAAACACTTGTTTAAAATTTTCAAATCATCAAATCCAGTTTCCAGATCGGGAAGCTTTTATCCATATCATTTGACACACTTTATCGTGAAAGGGACATCTAAACCTTCACTCTGATAAAGTAAGATTTGAAATTTCTAAAACAAGAATCAACTGAATCCAAACCAATCAAAGGAAATCATTGATCACTCTTGCATGACTAATCCCCTTATTCTGAGAAGAAAGAACCTCTATCTTAACATCACGTTAAAGAAAAGACAACCTAGTTTTTCCAAATTCATCAAGCGAAATAAGTTTTTACACATCAATCGTCAACTCTTCAAATCTCATCGGGTATTCCTTCATCACGTCAAACGTTATATCCAAAACAAATCTAGCGAATTTGACAAGGAACCCTTGAAGACAAGAGCATACTATCAAAAGTCTGCTTTTAATCAAACCATAAACCGCGGTGGAAAAATCAATCCAGCATTCTTGCCTGACGAGTGCATCACATATAACACATCTCGACCAGAACCACCAACGCCTGAGAAACACATCGAGGAGGCTTTTATACCTTTCATCACTAAAAGCTTCTACTAAAATGCCTGTTACTCGCTCTCAAAGTAACAAACAAAGCAAGACACCCGCTGAGTCCAGTATGAATTGAATATTATCAAATCCTTTTGAAGTTCCGCCCGTAGAAGAACCTGAAATTACTGAAGCCCTTCTTCAGGAATGTCAAGTAAATCCCTCCTTCCAAAAACTTGTCGAAAAGCTCATGGAAAATGACAAGGAAAAATATCTGTTGAAGCTCACAAGCAAGGGCGTTAAACTTCCTGAAGATTTTGACCCAAACATTTTTCAAACCGGATCTCGGCAATATGCATCTCAAGAACAAAACCGAGAAGAAGAAACTCACATACCTGAACAACATAACTTTGAACAACACATTCCAGAACAACGCATACCAGAAATGCGTATACTTGAGCTAGAAACACCAGAGCAACATATACCATTTACCACGCCTTTTCAACTAAGAACCAATACAAGGCAAGAACTTTTTCTCGGCAAGACAATGCACCTTTGATTTCTCTTACTCAACAAATGCAAATGTTGCAAAGGCAAATACAGGATATGCAACAAGGGACAACAGTGCGGTACTCTTTAAACAAAATCTATCCTTATCCATTTGACAGAAGCTTGAACATGGTGCCTTTTCCTCCAAACTCGGACGTTCCCAAATTTGATAAATATGATAGGAAAAGTGATCTGAGAGATCATGTATGGGAATTTCACACACTAAGCCTTGAATTCGCTCATGATGACACCTATTTGATGAGGTTATTCCCCAGAAGCTTGGGTGGGCAAACCATGGAATGGTTATCCAAAATTTCGCCACCTGTTAGATCATTTGATGAATTGGTTAACAAATTCATAACCCACTATTTCTACAACATCCAACATGCCATAACCATGCTAGATGTTTGCAACACCAAACAAAAGAACAATGAAACATTCATGGCGTTCCTTCAACATTGGCGACGCATGGTCTCCAGATATCCTCGAGATATTCCTAAAAAAGAGAAAATGGAAATCTTCATTGATAACTTGAATGGCGAAATGAGTTACAGACTAAAACTTCAATGCATACCATCTTTCACTAAATTGATTGAAAATGGCATTCAAGTAGAGGAAGCATGTGTCAAAAAGGGAACACTCAAATTCTACAAGGAAGGAACAAACTCATCAAACTACAATAACCAAAACAACGCCAACTTTGACAAATCTCGATTTTGGACTCGAAACAAAAACGAAAGCAACAATGAATCACATGATCCTAAATCGAAACAACCAGTGCCTGCATTATCTGGAAATCCTCAGAACACGAATCTTAAAAATGCTACTCCCAGTGCTAACACATATGCGCAAAACACTGATCAAGGACAATTCAACACAAACAACACCAATGATAATCAAGGCAAAAACATGAATCCAGGACCTAACAACAATCCACGCAACAACACGAACAATTTCCAAAAGCGTATCTTCACACCACTGGGACAATCACTGGAATACACATTCAGAGAACTTTTGGCAAACAAGATTCTTTCTTTACCGCCACTCAACAATTATGAACCCCCAATCAAACCACCTTGGTGGAATGATTCACACTATTGTGATTTCCATCGCAACAAGGGTCATAGAACAAACGAATGCATGAGATTGAAACATATAATACAGGACATGATTGATCGAGGTGACTTAACGATCGATGGTCTCAAAACAAATGGTGATCACGGAGCCTTTAAAAATCCTCTCCCAAATTACAACAAGGATGGAGCATCAACTTCAGATGATACACGCGGAGCTCGTATTAATCACATCTACAATAACACTATCAACCATATATCAGCTAAAGATCATCAAATAAATGTCATCACCATACGAGATCAGCGTGATCATGAATCTGTCAATGTAACAACTCGCACTCAGAAATATGTCTTGAAGGGACATACTGCACCTACAACCGCCACACCAAAAATCCAATATGACCTGGTTAACCAACTATGCAAGACTCTAGCTCAGATATCTATCCTGGAATTATTGAAACTATCACCCAAGCACAAAGACATATTGGAGCAAGCATTATTGGAAACAAATGTACCTCAAGATCTGGATACAGACAGATTTCAAGCCATGGTCGCCCATATGACAAGACCTCATAACCTCACCTTCTCAGAGCACGACAATGCTTCCTTGATCCATCCACATAATACTCCTCTCCATATTGAAGTCATTGTTTGCAAACACTGAGTCAAAAGAGTCCTAATAGATGGAAGAGTCGGTCTTAATATATGTACTTTAAAGCTTATCCGTGCATTAGGCTTCTCAGAAGAATCTATTGACCCTTGCAAGAAAATTACCATAAAAGCATATGATGATGAGGAAAGGTCCTCTAAAGGCACAGTGATATTACCTATTCAAGTAGGCCCAGTACAAAAGGATACTATTTGTTAGGTCTTAGATATTGATCTCACCTACAACATCTTATTAGGACGACCCTGGATACATGAAATGCAAGCAATACCTTCTACATATCACCAGTGTGTCAAGTTTCCTTATGATTGATAAGAAATCTCCATATCAGCTGATCACAATCCATTTCAACATTGCAATGCAATGGGGGCAGCCCAGGACAGTTTGGTTCCTCATAATTGAGAAAAGCAGTAATATTCAATGTCAGATCCACACACAGCAAAATCCAACTCCTTATGGGGAGACTTCAAGCAGAAAATGCAAATCAAAGACCAAGGCATGGGAGAATACTCTTTGGAGCCTTTATGTTTGGCAAAATTGCCAACCTCACCTAGATTGCATGGTTTGCCTACTACATCAACACAACTGACTACTCAGCCCATCACTAAATTTGATGGTATCTTTATCCAATTAAGTACTCTAGCACATGAATCAGAAGACAAAGATGTTCTTAGCTGGTTATACAAAGATAAAGAAGAAAATCATAGAGCAGCTGCTCTGGACATTGTTCTACTAACACACATGTATGGAAAAGGCTACTTAATCATGAAGCAAATGGGATATGGCGGTAAAGGACCTATTGGCAAACGCAAAGGAGTCACTGAACCTATAGATCTTCCTTCACAACCTAGCAGAAACAAAGCAGGATTGGGTTCTAAACTCACGTTCCTATTGAAACGGTCGCCTCATCTACCTATCAAACCTCAATGGAAAGTAAAGACACCGTACAAAGAAGAATCATGGCAGGAAGCACTTTTTGAATCAGCAGAAACAATCTGCAAGGCATGGGAACGTCAAGATCAGAAGTTACATCAGGAAAAACTTCTAAGTCATAAGAAGGCCCTATCTGCAGCAGTAGCTCATATTCAAACACCAATATCTCAAGAACAAATCAGGGCATCTCCAGATACTGTTATTCCTCCCCGAGGAAGCACAGTTTATGAACAAATCCAGCAAGTAGAAGATGGATCTGATACAGAATCTACAAAAACCATCAAAATGGTAACCATCATCAAAGATTTGTTTTCACCATACAACACACCTGTTTACAGCACAGATAGAATCTGGGATGATGCCTATGAGATAGATTCCAATGAATATGAATGGGGTACCTGCTCCAATGCTACTACTGATATCCTGGATGATACTGATTCTATATCCCTTTCTCAGGCAGAACATAATGCAGAAGATAGACCTCTTGAATTTGGACCGCAAAATATTTATGACACTCAGGAAAGTGAACAAAAACATTATGAACAAGTCTATGTGGAAGATGATACCATCGAAGACCTCGACGAAATCCTAAATTTCTTTAAACCTAATACCCAGCACGATGAAAACTCTATCCTAACACTTATGGTAGCCGAACTTGATCCACCCAACGATTCCTTACCACTTGTCTTTCCTGACCTCATCGACTGGGATGAACCTAAACCAAACGATATACCAATTTTCCCAGATGATGCATCTATTGTCCATTACCTATGTACCGTAAATCCGGAAACAGGCTCAACCAGTGAACAAAATAATGATATCTGTCAATCAGGGAGTGCCAAGTCTCTCAGTCGCAAAAATGCACCAAGTAACGAATCTAATGCTGAAAACCAGTCAATGGCAGCTCTAGATCATAAAAAAGCAAAAATAAAGGACACATCGGAGGGTGAAAACCTTTTTAAGGCACCTAACGATGGGAGACTTGACACTCTTCCTGAGCACTTTCATGAGCAATCGCCTATATTGATTGAGCCCAATCAATCAATCAACATTGGTACCACAGAAGCAGCCAGAAATATATATCTTGCAGAATCTCTGACAGAGGAAGAAAGATCGGCATTCATCATCTTCTTTAAAAAACAGCAAATCAACTTTGCTTGGTCATATGCTGATATGCCCGGAGTAGATCCACACTTAATTATGCATCATCTATCCATCTCTACAAGAGTTAAGCCAGTCAAGCAAAAGCTACGAAAGATGAATCCACAGGTGGCACTCATGGTCAAAACTGAACTAAAGAAATTATTAGATGTCGGATTCATCCGACCCATTGACTATGCAGAGTGGATATCCAATATCGTTCCAGTATCAAAACCGGATGGTAGTATTAGAATATGCACTAACTTCAGAGACGTCAACAAAGCTTGTCCAAAAGATGACTTTCCTCTGCCAAGTATCGACATAATTGTAGATCTCACAGCAGGCCATGCAATTCTCTCACTAATGGATGGTTTCTCAGGCTATAACCAAATCAAGATAGCTCCTGAAGATCAAGATAAAACAACATTCACCTGTCCTTGGGGGACATACTGTTGGAATGTTATGCCTTTTGGCTTAAAGAATGCAGGGGCCACTTATCAAAGAGAAATGACCACAATATTTCATGACATGATGCACACATTTATGGAAGACTATGTGGATGACTTACTAGCTAAATCCTTCACCAGAGCAGAACATCTTGGCATCCTAACAAATATTTTTGATCGATTGGAGAAATTCCAAGTCAGGCTTAACCCTAAGAAGTGTGTCTTCGGGGTTACATCAGTCAAGTTACTAGGCTACATAGTCTCAGCTAAGGGTATTGAAGTTGATCTAGCAAAGGTACAAGCCATTATGGAAATGCCACCTCCACAGAATATCAGTCAACTCAGATCTCTACAGGGACGACTTCAATCAATCCGGTGATTCATCACTCAGCTAGCAGATAAAAGTCTACCATTTAACCATTTGCTACACAAAAATGTACCATTCAAATGGGAGGCTAAGTGTGCAGAATCTTTTTATCAAATCAAACAGTACCTGATGAATCCACCAGTTCTAGTACCACTAGTCGCCGGAAAGCCACTTATTCTATATATCTCAACAATAAATATTTCACTGGGGGCATTATTGGCACAAGAAGATCAACAAGGAAAGGAACGCGCCATATACTACATTAGTAGAACATTGAATGGCTATGAGCTCAACTATACATTCATTGAAAAGGCTTGCCTAACAGTGGTCTTTGCATCTCAGAAGTTCTGACATTACATGCTAGCACACACCATCAAGCTAGTTGCGAAAATTGATCCTCTCAAATATCTACTCAGCAAGGCAGCTCTTACAGGCCGATTGGCTAAATGGGTCATGATTCTCAGTGAATTTGACATCCAATACATAGAAAGACGAGCCATCAAAGGACAAGCAATTGCAGATCAGTTGGCTGAAGCACCACTACCAGGCAAACAAACCATGGAGGTTGAATTTCGAGACAGGGACATTCTTCCTCTTTCTACTAACAATGGACCCTATACTTTGACGGATCCTACACTCAACATGGTTCAGGTGCCGACATTCGTTCATCACTCCTGAAGGACACACTATGCCAAAATCATACAGACTTATGTTTCCATGCACAAATAATGTGGCTGAATATGAAGCACTGGTCATAGGCATCAAACTGGCCGTAGAATGGAAAATCACAGAGTTCAAAGTCTATGGCGACTCACAATTGTTCATTAATAAAATCAATAACAACTATCAGACAAAGGACGACAAGCTACTACCCTACAAATGAATGGTGGATGACTTCAAACAGTATTTTGTGCACATCACTTTCAAGCAAATACCAAGGTTGAACAACAAAGCAGCCGATGCAATGGCTACAATCGCTTCGCTACTACAAATTCCTAAGCAATAGAGTCGTTATGAGTTCCTGGTAGAGCAACTGTTCTCCCCCGCCTATGACCACTCTGAATCCCATGTTATCTATGCCTTGACTAGTTCAAATTCTCCGTTATATGGACCAATATACGACTACCTCAAGCATAATATCTTACCCATTGACCAATCCCGTAACCAAAAACGTAACTTTATCTGACAAGCTGCCCATTATACTCTTACTGCTGATACTTTATATCGTTGAGGTCTCGATGGTACTCTTCTTTGCTGTCTTGATCGTAATGATTCCGATTTTGCTTTACACGAACTTCACGAAGGTATTTGTTGCACACATTCAAGTGGCACTACTCTTGCTAAAAAGCTTCTAAGGATGGGATACTACTGGCCTACAATGGAGAAAGACTCATATCATTTCGCCAAGAAATGTCCTAAATGCCAAATCCATGGTAATTTGATACATGCACCAGCGCAAGAACTGCAGCCATTTACAACATCCTGGCCCTTTTGCCAGTGGGGACTGGACCTAGTTGGCAAAATTCATCCTTCATCTTCAAATGGACACAAGTTCATTATAACAACAACAGAATACTTTACCAAATGGATAGAAGCAATTCCCATGACCACGGTGACCGGGAAACAAATTGCCTCTTTTAAATCCTAAATTATCTAATCTGTAGATATGGTATTCCAAGTTCAATCATCACAGATAATAGACGGCCCTTCAAAAATCAAGATGTCCAAGAATTATGTGAAAAATTCAAAATCCAACATAGGTTCTCTACACCATATTACCCACAGGGAAATGGTCAAGCAGAAGCATCTAACAAGACAATATTGAAAATCCTCAAGAAAACAGTGAATGATGCAGGCAAAGATTGGCATGTACAACTCAATCCAGCACTTTGGGCATACAGGGCTAGCATCCGCACACCTACAGGAGCAACACCATACTCATTGGTATATGGATTAGAGGCTATTTTACCCCTGGAGGTAGAGATCCCATCTCTCAGAGTTTCTTTGAAAGGCTTAATCCCAGATGAAGAGTATCGAGTTAATCGTCTACAAGAACTTGAGCTATTGGATGAAAGACGCCAACATGCTTATACTCATCTCAAAGCATATCAGCAACACATGTGCAGGAGCTACAATCACAAGGTCATTCCTCGCAACTTCAAGGTTGGTGACCTAGTCCTTAAAGAAAATCCAAGAAATCAGCAAGATCGAGAAAAGAAAGGAAAATTTGAACCTAACTGGTTGGGTCCTTATGTTATCATATCCGTTTATGGATCAGGTGCTTATCATCTAACAAATTTTGAAGGAGATGTGCTCGACGAACCAACTAACAGCATCCATCTGAAAAGGTACTATACTTAAAGTAGCCTAGTGCATGGAAAAAGCCCAAAACAAACAAAAAAAAAAAAAAAAAAATCTAGAAAAAGCCAAAAAAGAAAAGTATAATAAAAACAAAGGGTGAAAACCTGGTAAACAGGCACCCTTGTGAAAGAACGGCTCCTCTATCTATTTCCATACCATGTTGTCCATACAAACACTATCGGCCATCACCCGACACTTAGCAAATATCCATTTAGGACATACTTAGCGTAGTCACTATCTTGATTTGTCTATATATATCCTCCTACCACTCGTACACCATGGCTTGGAATCACTGTATATATTCACATCAAGAGGCACACTCCGCTAGGGGCATATGAATCATATCAATATTGCAAACACTCAAGACATCAAGACTAAATGCAAAACTCACCGGCATGACATCCAACAAACAACTATGCTTCATTGCCAAACAAAAACTAAACAAAACACGAAAATATCAAGGATGGATGATTTTCTGAAGTACTGAATGTTGCACTATAGCATAAAATCTTAACTAGTTTTGCATTTTGAACTTTGTGCATTATTGGATTCTCTTCCTTGTCTCACTAAATGCTTCACAGCTAGAGATCATGGGGAACTTCCAATATTTTCTTAGTCTTCTGTCTGGGAGGCGATCACTTGTACTGTGTGAATACATGCCTTGCGACGTGATACATCCAATATCACTGAAGGCTTGATTCCACTTCACGCATACAAATGATCAAATCTTGTTTGTTTACGCAATACGCACTCAGGTCGTCCTGGTTCAATTATACCTTGACGCTTGTGCTATCTTGCAAAATCAAATATCATGTAAATTTTTCTCAGGTCATTATGGTTCAATTATACCATTATGCTTGTATAAATTTTCAACATATCCTAAACAAATCAATGCTCAGTGATGACATTTACAAGGAAAGCAAAAATATGGTTATATCGGATGGCAAATACAGAATGAGGGATGCTCCAAAAACAATTAGTTGCATATCATTTTACAATTAGTTGCACATCATTTTACAATTAGTTGCATACACATCATTCCATATCATTTAATATCATTTACATACCATGATACATTTAGCAGCATAAATAAAACATACATCTCATTTTCAAGATACATCTCACAGCATGTAAAAAGTATACCTTCTGCATCATACATCTTACATCATATATTTAAGCATTACATCATCACATAAAATAAATGCATCCATATCAACACATCACATGATCAAAAATGGTGCCGTATATATATACATATATATATATATATATATATATATATATATATCTCAAAACTGATCAAAATGTACAAAATGTGTCCAAACACTGTGTCTAGTGCAACAAATAACAAACTACTCAAAAATACAACAGAGACCCTATCTCTCAAGTATGACTATCTCCTGACGGAGATGGTCTCGCTCCAGATGCACCTGCCCCTGGATCTCTAGGAGGGTCCTGTCTCGTTCCAGATACACTCGCCCCTGGATCTCCAGGAGGGTCCTGTCTCACCGGCCCCGTCACACCTCGGCTCTCAGATCGTGTCCCAGTGGTTCGAGATCGACTCGATCTCGACTGTGCAAAGCTCTCCACTCGCCAATCTCTGGGTACTGCAGCCTCATAATGCCGCCTATAATAATCTACCTCTTTCACTCTTCGTGTCAACTCTCTAAGGGTGTCTCTCAATGGACCACCCGCCGCTGCTCTCGGCACACTCGCCAATGCCTCCTCCGCTCGTCCTCGCCGCTCTATCTCCGTATCTCTCTTAGTGGTCAACTGAGAAATCTGCCGTTGATAGGTCAAAATCTGCATCTGTAGCTGCTGGACGGTAATCTGCAAAGTCCGGATCTATGCATCCTCCACATGACCTGGCACTCGAACCCGTAGCAGTACCTGTGCTGGAGGAACCCCTCCCACTCGCTCTGTCCTCGGTACTAGAGGTGGGAGTATATCTACCCTCCTCCTCTGTGCTGGTCTACTCATCTCCTCCTCACCCCCCACTACAACCAGCACCTCCGTCACTCTCCCCTCTCTCCCGGCTCTGATAGCCAATCCTCCTTTCCCCCTCTCAATCCTCCCCTGTCGTACCGCTCTCTCCACACCTCTACCTCCCCGCCTCCCTCTGGCTCCTCTCCCTCCTCCATCCTCTCCATCATCTCCATCATCTCCCCCGTCTCCCTCCTCCCCATCCGAGTCAAACGCTGGCCTCATCTCCTCTAGATCTGAGATCCTAGCCACTGCCCGCACAGCAAACAAATGGGCGAACTCATTTGTCATACCTGCGTCCTGAATCTCTGGGGCATAGTCCCAGATTTGCCCGGCCAACCCCGTAAAATCCTCAATCACCACCGCACTATCAATAGTCGGCCCTCAATTGGCCACATCCTGCTACCTCCGTGCATACAAACATGCTCCCTGTGGAACACCCTGCTGGTGCCCAAACTGTCGCAAAACTCGGGTCACCACAAGCCGCTCAATGATGAACGGGATCCTCCCAATCAGATACCGTGTCATAAATACAAAGGGCATCTCCAGCCCATCCTCTGCCCATATCTCGCAACCTGTATACGGCCACCAGGTGACCATATCTATATCGTCAAAAACCCTCCTCCTATGCTCTAGTTTGCCCAGCTTACGTTGGACAACTAGGCCTCTATATCCGTAGGCATATGCTGCACCTACGGGCCTGTCTCTATCTGCCAGTGGCCTAGCTGCTGGAATGTGCTCCCAGCACCATACCTGTAATAGGGTCACTCTAGCTGACAGGCTACCATAACCGAGGTATACTACCTCGTGTAAACTCCTGTATAAGTGAGCCAGCATCGCTGACCCCCATGCAAACCTCCTGCCCTGCGTAACCATCTCCTCCAGAACCAGTCCCCATCCCACCGAGAATCCTTTTAACCTACGATCAGGACAAAGGAATCCCCCAATGAATCTTGCCAGTACAGATGGCAGCAGTGCATAACCCAAATCCAAAAACTCCTACCAAGGAATCTCGTAGCCACAAACTGTGTTATCCTAGAAAATTCGGTGTAGTGCCTCTGTGCCACCCTCCTCTAACTGCTCATAAGGAAGGAGTGCCCCTACAACAGGAATCCGCAAAATCCGGTAGCAATCCTCCAGTGTCACTGTCATCTCTCCAGTGGCAAAATGAAAGGTGCTCGTGTTGCTATGCCACCTCTCTACCAACGCTGTCAAAAGCCCCCTATTCATAGTGAACCGAGGCATATCCAAAAGAGAGGTCAATCCACATCTCTCTATAATATCCAAGTCTGCCTGTGACAATCTCGGTATCAACGTCCACAGTCTCGGAAATCTCTCCCTCAACTGTACAACACTCAAATGCTCCTGTCAACAAACAAAACAAATCCAATATCAGTTTCCAGATCAACACAAAGATATCAAAATCAAACTTACATCAACAACATGAAACAATTTGCTCATCTACATCAAGTTCAAAAACCTATCATTTCATATCAACTTGTAACACAACTCAGGCTTTCACATACATTGAACATGAAATAGAACACGCAACTACATCATTTTTGATCAAAACAATAGATTGATATCTATATATAACTTGAAAACTCACAAATCAAAACAAGTCATACAAACACTCATATTGGGTAAATTCATCAAAACACGACAGGCAGATAAAACAAATTTTCAACTTGGCCAAAACTGCAAAATTGTTCAGATGCACTAAAACAGATCTTCAATGCGCTAAAACACCCCCATGCGCTAGGCTATCTCTCCTACGCGCTAATCTATTTGCCCTATGCGCTAGACTCTGTCTACGCGCTACTATTTTCCCCCATTGTGTTACCTAACCCACCCCATGCACTAGACTCTGCCTACGCGCTAATCTACCCTTCCTAAGCGCTACCCTTTTAGCCCTATGCGCTAGGTTAGTCCTATGCGCTAAACCCCCTTCCCTATGCAAACCTCGCAGCCCCTATGCACTAGGTCAAACCTATGCACTAACCTGTTGACGCGATGCGCTACCCAATACTTTACATGCGCTATTATCCATGCACGTGCTAACCTAAATGTTTTATGCGCTAACCTACAGTTTTCGGACGCAACCCCTAAATTTAAACTTGATGCACTACTTCACACTTCGCATGCGCTACTGTGGACCTTAGACGCGATAAAATGAAACACCCGAACTTTGAAATTCAAAAAATGACCAAAAATGACAAAACAAAAAATCAAAAAGGGGTCAAAAATGTTGACTTACTGGTGGTCCATGCGCTACAGGTCTCCAATACCTCCGAACGCGCTCGAAACGGTGTCTGTGATAGGGAATAGGCATTTTCTCTCCAGAGCCAATTCTCTTTCTTCAAACTCAACAAAGCACAAATGAACCTCAATCAAGCCCTTTCCCCCTTTTATAGGAGGAAAATGAAATTAGGGTTAGCCATAGAGACCTGTAATATGGTCGCGGTCTCCCCTATACCAAAATAGTTGTAACTTATCGGGAGATGAATCAATCTGCACACTTTTTACATGCACGAAATCATACACATCATACGAATTTCATCAAATTAAATCAAAAAAAAAAATTTCAAAAAAATTGATTCATCTCCCAAGGGGGCATCACACATCAAATCGAATCTGGGGCACGACTGGCAAATCAAAAGAGTGACACAAAAATCGCATTTGATCATAAAATCACAAAAACACATCATTTTGTTTGAAATAACATGTCCACACACGTCACTTCAAAGAGGGGCAAAATGTAGATGTATAAAAATGACCACATTCCTAAATGAATATTTTATGTTCATTTCTCTATTTAATTAAATCCAATTTAATTAAACTATCCACATTCCTCTATTTAATTAAATAAATTATTCAATTTATTTAAATTAAATTCACTATACCCATTTAATGAATAAATCATTTTATTCAATTAAATCCCCCTATCCACTTGTAATTAAATTCAAATTTAATTAAATAGTTATCCTAAAATTGAATAAATCTAATTTATTTAATTTCTCCAAATTGCAACCAAATTGAATTAAATTAATTCAATTAAATCCTATTATCCCTCTATCCACTTGTAAAATCTCAAACCCCTTTCTAATCCCTTCTAGAATCTTATAAACACTTCTAATTAACCTAACCCTCCTCTAAATTTTGTCACATCCCTAAGCAAAGGGAAGTCACTTCTCAAAAACCTTAAAGTCTTTGATAACCATTAAAGGTTTTCAACCTTCAACCACCAAAACCCTCAAAGTCTTTGAAAACCATTGAAGGCTTCCAACCTTCAACCACTTAATCCCCAAAGTCTCCAATAACCATTAATGGTTAATTCAAACCCTCCCACATGGTTAAAATATTTGTTTTGACTCAACCTCTATCCAACCCAAGGGTCTCATCAGGCCATTAATGCTTTGACCATGATTATCTATTAATCATTTGCACAAAGGTTTATCCTTGGATTAACTCTTAATCCACTGGGTAATCTTAATTTAGACTTGACCCTTAGCCTTTAGATAACCATGAGGTCTTCTCAGGCCTTTAATGCCTCCAACCTCTTCTCTCAACCCACCCCTATGTTGACACTTGTCACCATTTCATTGGTGGGTGAACTCACAATAATGGTTCCCACTTTTTTGCCACTTTTGACACTGAGATGTACATTTTTAAAATAATCTTCAACTTCCGAGAACTATAACTTTTAAACTATTAAAAATTTGAAGATGATGTAAATTAGTGATTTCTATCATTTTGTTTGTAGATTCTATATACATTTTTTTCAATTTTTTTTGAAAGATTTTTTAAAAAATTTTCCATCTCCCTCGAAAAGTAGTTTTTTACAACAAACTACATTTTTTAAGAGTGATGTGCCTTCCGTAACGCATAACTTTTTTTCTATAAATGATAAAAACTCAATTCTTTCGAATTTTGGTTTGTAACATCAATATCCAGGGCATGCATTTGGTTTTATAGTGATATGTTCAATATTTTTTATTTTATAAAGTTTTGAAGTCCGACTAGTCATAATTCAAACATAGGTTTACGTTTGAACACATAACTTGTTCTATATAAATCAAAATTCAATTTTTTTTTTTTTGTTAGAAAGAAGACATCAATACCAAGGGCATAGATATTTTTCAAAATTTTTTTGAATTAGTTTCTTATTTTTCCCAATGCGTTGAACAGAGAAGTTCATGTTCGTTTAAAAACCAACTTTTAATAAAATTAAAAAATCAAGAACATAATAAATTCAAAATATAACAAAATTATATCCGTTGGAAAGCTTGTTTCGAGTACTACCATCTAATATTTTTGGGTTATGAAGATTATTTCATTCGTGTACTGAACCAGAGC
This sequence comes from Cryptomeria japonica, assembly GCF_030272615.1. Lineage (NCBI taxonomy): Eukaryota > Viridiplantae > Streptophyta > Pinopsida > Cupressales > Cupressaceae > Cryptomeria > Cryptomeria japonica. The sequence goes on along the minus strand of NC_081413.1, from coordinate 41,560,198 downwards.
TCCGAAGTCATTAATTCTTCAGATCTCTGAAATTTTTTGGGAGAAACTTCCAATTTTGGGGTTTCGATCGAACACATGTTCGATCGGATTGGGTTCGCTCAAACCAAAGTGGGTTCGAGCGAACCCCCATTTGCTCGAACCCCCGCGCTAAATTTTGGCACGCATTTTTTGGTAACTGCCATGTTCGAGCGAACCCAACAATTTTTAACTGTCGGCTTTCGTTCGAACACGGGCCGACGCATTTTTTGTTTTTTTTTTCATTTGTGGAATCGTATAAATATCTATAATTTTTTTTCGCTTTTTATCACTCAAATGATTAAAATAATTCGCACTTTTGGATGAGAGAAGATATTTGAAAATTATTTTGAAAGCGAATAATTTGAAGGTTTTTTGTAAAAGCATGGGGAACAAGAAGAGAAGGCAAAATAAAACTGCAAGGAATTATTCTCCCGAAACGGAAGAAAGATATCGAGAACAAAGAAGACAAAGATATCATGATGCAAGTATGTATTTTTAATTTTATTTCTATTTAATTTAATATGTATTACGTATCAATTAATTAGAATTCAATATTTTTTATCTAATATTTTTAATAGGATTAAAAATAATTTTGTTTTAATTGGAAAACATAATTAATTTGAGATAATACATGTGTATTTGCAAATTTCAATTTCCATCAACTTGCTTGTTGTGTAATTGCATTTTTCTCCTATATAATTAAGTTCATTTATAATAGATAAGACCTATTATGTCATAATTTTTAGGTTCTAAATTATATATATTGAATATTTAATCTACATGTACAAGTAATTTCATGTGATAGGTCCTTTAATATCACATAATATATTTGTCTTAAGGGTAGTTAAGCATATTAATTTTGTGAAATGTTTTTTCAAATGTGGTCATATTGATTTTAATAATAAGGCCTATTAGGACTATTACATTGATTATAGTTCTTAAATGTGACATAAATTTATAACAAAGAAGATATTTAATTTAATATGTATTACGTATCAATTAATTAGAATTCAATATTTTTTATCTAATATTTTTAATAGGATTAAAAATAATTTTGTTTTAATTGGAAAACATAATTAATTTGAGATAATACATGTGTATTTGCAAATTTCAATTTCCATCAACTTGCTTGTTGTGTAATTGCATTTTTCTCCTATTAAACATGTTGAATAATTTAGGTGAACTATTTATATTCAACTTCACGTACATGCAAAAACATTTCAGATTAGGAGGTCTATTATGCAATAATAGGTCTTAAATATACTCACATGTGACAAATTATAGTCCACTTACATTATGGTCCATAACAAATTAATATGAGGTCACCTAAGTTATCGTATGCATGCATCAAAATATTTGTACTTTTAATTTTCAAAATTGGAATTTCTAATTTATCAAAATTTTATTTTATGTGTTAAATTAGTGCTCAAAATTAGAGATTGAACTTTAATCCTAACCTGAGAACAAATTGAACTTTAAACCTAAACAAGTAATTTAATTAGAGTTATAACAATAAGGTCTTAAAAAAGTATTTAAATTTAATAAACCAAATTGAATGGGCTTTAATTTTAACATGTAAAGCTTTAAGCCAAATTCACCCCTATTCTTAATCCTAATTGAATAATCTCTGATTAATTCAAGAACCTTACACAAACTCTTAAATTATGTGCAGAACGGGCAAATGAACCTGTTGAAGAACACAATATAGTTGATGAACATAGGGAGGAGATTGTCCAAGTTGAACCAATGGAGACCTTTGAAGGAGAGGGGTCAGGCTCCTTACCTCCTACCACTGATATGGATGAGCATATTGTGGATCTAGCTAAACAGGTGAAGAGAAATATTTCTTATAAAAATTTAGATCATTTACTTGAAATGGATGTGGATGAGTTGAAACGTCTCAGTGAAGAACCTAGACATACTAAAAGGAGGTCAATGAATAAAAGTGCAAAAGAAATAATGTCGCATTTCAACAATCTTGATACTACACTAGAAAAAGCTCAATTGTTATCAATTGTACTTACTCATAAAGACTTAATAGATCCAATGAAATTGTTGGGTATAGATACAACAAATCAAAAGAGGAAATATTCTCAGCTACAAAAATCTATTGTTGATAATGTTAAGAAAGGTTTGGTGAACATTGGTAAAAAATCTCGAAAACTAGATAAGACCATTTCAAGAAGAGTGATGTTGACATCTTTAGTAAATGAAA
>NC_081413.1:41524430-41557465 GCF_030272615.1 Cryptomeria japonica | reverse complement strand
CTGGCATAAAATTCGATTTAACTTGGCAACCATCAAATCCCATGACTTGAACTTATCTTTACCTCTTCTCTATCTATCAACCTACAATTGTTCCCACCAAATAAATGCATGACCTTTCAACCAAGTACAGGCATATTTAACATTTCTTTCTTCTATGCTGGTCTCAAAATCAAAATAATTTTCCATCTCCGAGATCCAATACATTAATTCATCTGAATTCAACTTACCATCATCCTCAAGTGGGGTAAAATGTGGTTTAGTGTTTTCCCTACTCAAAACCCTTAAGAACCTCTCTCAATCTAGATAGATCGTCGGTGGGTTTGCTACTTGTTCTGTCAGTGCTTCTTCTTCTTTGTCTTCGCTCACATCTTCAATGTGTCGGCCTCTTCTCTGGGTTGTCTTAGTGACTTCTCACCAGGCTACAATTCCTCTCAACATTTCCATCACAACAGGGTCTTCATTCCTATGTGCTCCACCATTCCTATTTCCTCTTCGCGCCATCTTCATGCCAGTCCTCTGCAGCTATAGATTGGATCCATATTCTACCACCCTACAACAAAATCTTTATGACAACACAATCTATTGAATGAAATCTTGCTCTGATACCAATTAGTGCAGTCACCGGTTAAGAGGGACCTAAAAGAGATCAATCTAGATTGGGAAACAAGAGTAAACATAAAGAAAACAAGAGGATAAGATGGAGGCAATGTAAAACTGAATGAACTAGGTTATATGAAAATTGATTACAAATAACCGGTAACATCCACATTACAAGATTAGGTTCATTGACCTGCTATATACATGCTCAATTACAGAATCAGTCAACTTTAGACCTCTAAATATTAAGATAAGTCTTCTATATTCCTCACTGATGATTTATGATTCTTAATTACATTGATTTATATGGTCAAGAGGGATCCTAGTCGGCCCAAGAGGGATCAAATGCTAAAGAACAAGATCAAACGTGAAAACCGCCCGGTCGGCCTCCACCAAAGAGATTCCTACGGAAAATCCAAAACATGAAGTGCAGATCAAAAGGAAGGTTAGTAACATGCCAAGGAACATAGGAATCAACAAAATGGGCTCCACAAGCAAGGGAAAGGATCTGCAAGATTCATTAATAGCAAAATAGGTCTAGGTAGTTCCGGTGTTCTAAGCCAAAAAACTGTCCTGAAATCCGAAAGCGATAAATTTCCAGAAAAAGATCCAAACATCCTGCAGATTTGGGAAAAGGAATATGATCATGTCCAAAGGAAAAACCCAACTCCACAAGATCCAGTGAGAAAATGCAAGAAAATGTTGAAACTGCAAAATAGAAAACAAACTAAAAAGAAATATTTTTGGTTCATGAAAGATTTCCAAGAACTAGGGATGCTCTTACATCAATTAGTAACCTTCAAACTAATTTTAGTTCAAACTAGCAGGATTATGGAGCTAGGAGCCATAGTATAGGACTTTTCTATTGAACCTTTTTTTGGTAATCTCTATCTTAGTCGTCTCTATTCTCTTGTACCTACAAAATAGGTCTAAATCTTAAATATTAGCCTGCAAATAGATAGAAGGGGATAAAAATGGATCTAATGTATAGGGGCTTGCCTAAGTCAAACCCAAAGTATGTATTACCCTCCACTATAGAAATGATTTATTAGGAAAGAGAGCTTATCCTTGGTAGGGTTGAGATTGAATTTGAAATGATAATAACTTCTTATTGGTGATTTAATCTTCTTTAGATAATTCATCTAAGTGTTGATGTAATAACATGATAAATAATAGAAAAAATCATTATGAAAATACTTGAAGATAACTTGCCATAGATTACTATTCTTTGTACTTAGATGTTCTCTTGAAGGAATTGAATAATACTTGTGAATGTAATGCTAACAACAAACAAGAAGGAAAATTGAGAGGGGGGTGAATCATTTTTCACTAGATTAGAATAATTAAAGCAAAATCTAAGATCCAAGTAACAACAGTAGGAGTAAAGATAAGAACAATGAAACCACAACACATAACACCAAGATTTTGGAGTGGAAAACCTGATTAAGGAAAAACCTTGGTGGGAACCTACTCACAATAAAATGATACTCTATAGGAGTATGTGAAAACAGTACAATGGGGAATGCACATGCATTTAGGCACACTACCTAGAGCTCAAGTGCTGCTCAAAATAAGAAGGCTTAGAAGGCAACAATCCTCAGGGAAGGCTCACTACCTTACAATAAGATTCAAACTACAATCTAGTTTACATGAATTGCAAATAAGCATCTTCTTATGCCTGATGATAGTTTCGGTTAAGAACATTTGTTTTCCCTACAACAATCTCTGCTCAATACAGCTCACTGAAGGATAAATTATCTTAAGAACCACATACACCACACTCCGATAATGCAAACACATCAAAAGTATCCAATTACATGACTATACAATCTATTTATACAAATCATCAACCTTGACTATAAGGTTGGCTAAACCCTCAACTCACAATTACAAAATTACATCACATGATACATATGAGAACCACCTGTTGGAATGATCTAATACCATCAGTAAACTGAGAGGGGGGGTTTAATCAATTTACTCACAAGTACAACAATTAATTCAACTAAAAACCCTATACCAGAGCATAATACAATGAAAGATATATAATGAAAGAACAACACACATAACACCAATATTTTGACGTGGAAAACTCGGAAAGGGAAAAACCATGGTGGGAAACCCTACCCACAATCAGATGAATACTCTATAGTAGTATTATGAATAATTACAATGGGGTCTGCACTTTTAGAAAGGCCAACAACCTAGAGTGCACTACTCATCACAAAGGGAAGTCTCACTGACTTACATAAACATCAGACTACAATCCGGAATGAAATAAACTATGAAAGTAGCATCTACTAATGCTTGATACAGTTCTGGTTAAGCACTAATATCTTCTCTACAATATTAAACCTTTCCAACCTTTACTTGAATGATATGACTTTATTCACACATAATCCTTCCTTTGATAATGTAGACATAACCATCCCAAAAACCATCCTGTGTCGATCTCCAAATTACATGAATAAGTCACCTATAAATATAGATCATCAACCTTATTCAAAAGGTCAACTAAACTCTAAACCCATAAACCCATAATTACAAAAATTACATCACACAATACCATTAGGCCAATATTATGATTTACATTACATAGCATGGACCTAAATCAAGTAACCAAACAATTACATCCTCCAAAACATTTGCTAAGACCAAAATCCAACACGCTTCACCAACCAATAAAAACCCTCAATGAAATAATATAAATTTTAACCATCCAAATAGGAACATCATAACAACACACCATCCAATGAAAAATCACCAAATGCTCAGGACATGATCAAGAAAAGCCTTTAGCATGATAGAAACTGATTCCATAAGACAAACCCAAAATCCACTCACCAAGTCACCAAATAATACATACGAGTAAAGCTAACCGGGATAGCTAGATGAAAACTGGTAAAGCCAGAAACTAGCCAGTACCGGTAAATACCAAAAGTGAAAATAGAAAAAGCACCAAATAATGAACCAACAAAATATAGAAACCATATAACTAACCAGAATAAGCATCCAAAATAGAATCCAAAGATTCGATCATACCGGATCAAAATCACAGCGGAAACCAAGAAGATCACTAAGAATAACTAGGATAGATCCAACCAGGATAGTCTCCAACCAAGATATAGTCTTGACATCAATGACAACACTTAACCAAATCCAACATTTTTCCAACAATCTCCTCATTTGGCATTGATGGCAACATTGAATGTGAAAAACATCCAAGTGCCAAGGAATGCCAACAAACTCTCTCAAAGATATGACTGATTTTCACATGAATACCACCTCTCCCCCTTTGACATCAATGACAAAGGCCTGATCCCAGATCAAAAGTATTGAACCAAACAACTAACTAATCCTCCTGAGTATTAGCACCATCTTCATCAATCTGGATCAAATAAAATATCTGATAAGCTTACTGCATTGATGCATTCCTGCATCTCAAAGTCTCTTTTGGAGGGTTGGTAACCCCCAACTAATCTCTGAGATATTCAAAAGTGTCTTTAGGCAATGGTTTTGTTAGAATATCTTAAATCTATTCCTTAGTAGGCACATCAACCAATCTGACTTCCTTTGCTTCAACCTTCTCCTTCAAGAAATTATACCTTATAGAAATGTGTTTTGATTTGGAATGCAATACCAAATTATTTGACATAACAATAGTAGTAGTATTATCACAGTGAATAACAATAGGCTCATCATAAATTACCCTTATATCTTTTAACATTTGTTTCATCCATAAAATATGAGTACTGTTGGTAGTAGCTGCAACATATTTTGCTTTAGCTATAGACAATCAAGTACATGATTGTTTCTTACTAAGCCATCAAACCAACTTCTTCCTGAGAAAGAATGCTTTGTCAGTAGTGCTCTTTCGGTCATCCACATCTCCTACCTAATCAAAATTTGTATATGCACATAATGTGAAGTCATCATTCTTTGAATACCATAACCCAAAGTTTGTTGTACCTGCCAAATATCTAAATATCCTCTTGACAACAATATCATGAGTTTCTCTAGGATCTATCTGAAATATAGAAGCAATACAAACAACATTGATTATATCAGGTCTAGTCTAAGTTAGGTACAACAAACCACCTATCATTGATTTGTATCTTCTTGGATTCACTTTAGGGGATTCATCATCCTTTGAGAATTTGCAACTGGTTATCATAGGAGTACTGACATGTTTAGAATTCTCAAGTCCAAATTTCTTAAGTTATTCACATACTTAGTTTGACAAATGAAAATACCTTCATCAGTCTTAGTAATATTCAAACCTAAGAAAAAATTCATCTCACCAATCATAGACGTTTCAAATTTATTCTTTATATCATTAGAAAATTTCATGCATAGACCTTCTTCTCCTCCAAAAATGATATCATCAACAAAGACTTCAATAATTAGTATGTCATCATGTTCAATTTTGTAATATAAGTTACTATCATTATTACCTTTATTGAAACCAATATTTGAAATATACTTATCCAATTTACCATACCATGCTCTAGGGGCCGATTTTAGTCCATATAAAGCTTTCTTCAATCGACAAACCATGTCCTTGTCTTCTGATAAGGAAAATCCATCAGGTTGCTCAATGTAAACTTCCTCTTCAAGATATCCATTCAGAAATGCACATTTAACATCCATGATCAGATATACTTTGTAGTTCTTGTGTGCAACATAAGCAAGAAAAAGTCTTACAGCTTCAATTCTAGCAACCAAGGCATAAGTCTCTCCATAATCAATTCCTTCTTCCTGTGAATAACCTTTGCAAACCAATCTAGCCTTGTTCCTGACAACTTGACCTTCTTCATTCAATTTATTCCTGAAAACCCATTTAGTTCTAGTAATTTTCTTGTCTTTAGGTCTAGGTACTAGTTCCCATGTCTTATTCTTTTCAATCTGATCTATTTCCTCTTCCATTTCTTTAATCAAATTTTCATCCTTACTCACTTCAATAAATGATTCTAGTTCAATTTGAGAAATTAAACATACCTCTTCAATAGATAACCATCTCCTAGTCATCACACCTTTCCTTTTATCTCCAATGATTTGATCTTCAGAATGATCTAGTTTTACATACCTAAGAGTCTTTGAATTTTCTTCATTTCCTAACTCATTATGTTGTTCTTCTACCACTATTGAATTTTTTTATGCTACCAGTGTCATTGGTTCACTATTGTGAATTGATTCTTGCATTACTGGTTTTGGTATGATAAATTCATCTTACAGTCCATAATTAGATGACCAGATTTGATTACTGCCATGCTCGTCCACTTTGACATTTATGCTCTCCATTATCCTATTCAATCTTTTGTCATAGCATTTGTATGCTTTTCTCTTAATATAATAGAATAACCCAAAAATATTCCTTCATCACTTCTTGGATCAAACTTTCCTAATGTATCATCCCTTCTAATGTAACATTTGCTTCCAAAAATTCTGAAATATCTAACAGTAGGAGTATGACCAAACCATAATTCATAAGGAGTCTTATTGGTATCACCTTTAATGTGTACTCTATTGAAAGTGTATACTGTTGTATCGACAACTTCCCTCCAATGGATATTAGGTAATCTAACTTCTTCCATCATTGTCCTTGTTGCATCCAAAATTGTTTTGTTGTTTCTTTCCACTAATCCATTTTGTTGTGGAGCCCTTTGGGCATAAAGTTGTCTCTTAATACCATTCCTTTCAAAAAAGTTGTTGAGCTCACCGGATGTAAAATCATTGCCATGATGTGATCTTAAGAATCTTATCTTCAGTCCTGTCTTAGTCTCAACCATAGCTTTAAAGATTTTGAATTTCTCAAAAGCTTCAAATTTTTGTTGTAAAAATGCTACCCACTTCATTCTAGAATAGTTATCAATAAGTAACATAAAATATCTATCACCTTGAAAGCTTTTAGTCCTTGCCCATCCCCACAAATCAGTATGAATAAGATGAAGAACTTCATTAGATTTATCATGTATACTTATGAAAGAAGTTCTAACTTGATTACCCATTTGACATTCTCTACATACCGGATTATGAGGTTTAACAATCTTGGGAAAATATTTGATAGTCGGTATTGAATTGATCTTCACTATGCAATCAAAATTTACATGACACATCCTCTTATGCCATATAAAACTTTCATCAATCTGAGAAATCAAGCAAGCCTTCTCACCGGAGTTCAAATGAAAGATATTACCTTTCATCTAAGTTCCAGAAGAAATCTCCAATCCAGATTTGTTGATGATCTTGTTAATCCTATGAGGATCTAGTTAGTACAGAGAGGGGGTGGGGGTGAATTAGTATTAAGACCAATTCAAACTTTAAATAAAAATAAAACTTATCTCAGACCTGAAATCATTTAGCAAATATCTCAACTTCTGTAATCAGATCTAATAACCTCTTTATCAGATTTGTTTAACACATTAATCAGATCATTTACCAATACTTTCACCACCAAAGTAATCATATAAACTTGGTCATTTACCAACTCATAAAACCTTATCAATAAGATCAAATACTTTCTCAGATAACTTCTTATCAGTACTGGTAACCTCTGATAAACTTCTAATAAAACATCATAACCGGAGTCTTAGAAATAATGCACGAAATGAAATATAAACAAGAACATCATATGAAAAAAATTATACACATGAACATCATAATTTTTTGATGTGGAAACCCAAATTGGGAAAAAAACATGGCAGGAGTTGGCAGTCACAAATATTTGTACTCTTTTGAAGTACACCTATTAGGAGCTTACAATATGCTCGGTTAAGAGTAGACTCTGTTAGGAGTCACTTGGCTAGGGGATTTTCCTTGCAGCCCAGTTAGGAGCTTGATGATCTGTTAGGATCAACCTCATGAGAGGATTTAACACTATTTTGAGATCTTCCATGTTAGGGGACTTAAATGTTTAAGGCCTATTAGAACCTACTCGGTTAAGGGATTTAATTTGTTGCAACTATTAGGGAACAACATTAAAAATGATCTCTTACTTGCACTTCTTTGCTTGCTTGATCATATCCAGTTATACACAACACTCTGCAACTCTTCAAAAGATCTCACACTTCACTTGGACATCTTAACACATTCTCTAAGACCATCGAAATATTAAACATCAACTGTGTCAACATAAATAGCCATCGAGCAACTAGGTTGGCCACAAAACCTAATTACATCATAAATTTATAATTATATCACAAATGATCATCCTAGATCGCTATCTAGATCATTACAAGAAATTACAATGCAATATCAACCGTGGGTTGATCATAACCCATCACAAAAATCTGATCTATATCTTCAAAACCCTCTACTAAGTGTTTCGCTGATTCCCAAGAAAATCTTCCTTAAATCATGCCAAAGCAGCTATTAAATATTTCACATGGGTTGTGTCGTGTTACCAACTTCATGTAGACTCGTTGTCGATCACTGTCATAACATAAATCATTACTGGTTTGATGATTTATTCATTGATCCTTAAACCCTACTAAAACCTTAGCAAAACTTCATCAGGAATTTGAAATACGCCTTCTAGTAATCATCACAAGTTCCAATTCCGATCTATGAGATTTTTCCAAGATCAAGGGCACAATGAAAAGCACACAAAAGAGAGACAATAGTTTGACAACAAAAAACTACATTCTCATCAATATGCAAAAGTGATCAACTGGATTAACAGATACAATGAATATGGGCCTTCTTATATAGGTAAAGGCAAATCGATATGTGAGCACACAATCATAAAATGTGGCCAAATGAGAAACAAGGGTAAGTAAGAAAATGTAGGGGTAGGTAGGAGAAATAATATAATATTCTACAAGAGGTGGATCACCCACTGAATGAGGAGAGTAACAACAAGATACGACCACAAAAGGTGGAATTTCTCCTACAAGCATCATCCCTATGTGCACACTTCCCTAAGTGTCTTATATCCAAACTACGATGAGATGAATTATACTAAGTCAACTTAAGGGTAATTATATCCTATAAGAATAAATAATTACACCAACACCCCCCGTTAAGTGCAACTTAGGGGAATGTAGACTCAAGTCAACAATGCAAGATGGGTCCCGACTATGAGGCCATGATAGGTACCCATGTACAATATGCAAATGCAAGCAAACCAATGTAGTGCAATCTCTGACAAATAGAGAAAGAGAGAAAACCCAGTGGGAAAAAAACTCCCCCCCAAAAGAGAGATAAATGTACAAAGAGACCCTCAAAGAAGATGGACAAAACCTCAAAGAGGAAAAAGTCCCCCCCATAAGAGAGGAAAGAGAAGTCAGCTAACCCCCCTAATGAAACATCTCGCACCCCCAAGAGAGCTCACAACTACTGGTACTTACTCAATGAAGGGTTTCATGAATATGTCTGCAATCTTCTCCACTGTAGGACAATATTCCAAGTCAGTGATCTGCTCCTGAATATGCTCCCGAATGTAGTGCATATGAATCGCAATGTATTTGGTTCACTTACAATCAGCCATATGAAAGTGTGCAAGTAGATCAAGAGCATAATTCGGCTGTCAAAGTGTAATCTCGAAAGGTGACTGTAAAATCTCTATCTCGAGAAAGTAGTACAAAAAACCCAATTCAGTCATAGAAAATCTGTCATGCAAAGCATATTTGACACTACTAATGATGGATGAAGTGCTCCCTGTAATCATCAACATAGAGCATAAGTATCAAGTCTGAGTCATCCTATCGCAAAATATAGACATTCAAATTGGAATGACACCTAGTGAACCCTACTGAGAGAAGGAAGGAATCTATATTCGCATACCAAGCCCTAGGGGCTTGCTTAAGACAATAGATAGATTTCCTCAATCAGCAAACCAATGAAGAATCCTGGATGAAACCCTATGGCTGCTCCAAATATATCTCCTCATCAAGATCCCCATGAAGAAAATCACTCTTCACATCCATTTGATGGACAACCCAACCATGAGATGTGACAATAGCAAGTGTCAAGTGAATGGAGTTCATCTTGGCTATGGGCGCAAAGGTCTTAGTATAGTCAACACCTGGAACATGTGAGAAAACTTTTGCAACAAGTCGAGCCTTATACTTATCCAAACTACCATCTGCTGCAAACTTGGTCTGATAGATCCACTTACATTGAGCCAAGTTTCTCCCCTTAGGGAGAGGGACTAACTCCCAAGTGTTGTTACTCATCAAGGAACTATACTCTTTCTCCATATCTTGGTCCCACTCGGGAACCCTTGATGCTTCTTGAAATGTTTGTGGATCAAAAGCGGTAGAAATGTATGCATGTGGAAGGTCCTGATGTTGTGATCAATTCCTCCATGTATTTGAAGGATCCCCAACAAGAGAACCCACAGACTCAATTTTATGTCGAGCCCAACGAGGTCTAGGTGGAGGTGAAGGATAAGGCTCCTCAACTACTAGTGGACCTTGTGGAGGTGTAAGCCTATGAGTCGGAGTTGAAGGAGTCTCATCATCTGAATCACTCTCATCAGTATCCAAAATGGAGGAAGGTGGAGGAGGAATTGAGGCAAAGCTAGGGGAGATTTCCTCAAAATGAATGCTCCTCTCAATAAACACCTCATGTGTCTCTGGATCCATCAATCAATATGCCTTAAAACCCTCAGGATATCCAACAAAAATATAAGGCCTACTCTGAGGTTCCAATGCCTTGTGTTTCTGCGGAGGAATGTGAGACCATGCTGGACACCGAAAGACTCTAAAATGTATCACAATCGATTTCCTACCAACCCAAGACTCAAAAGGAGTGATAAACTTCAAAGATTTGTGAGGAACCCAATTTTGGAAGTGTATAACACAACTGATCACCTCTACCCAAAAGGCGGGATCAAGAGAATGTGCATGGATCATATAGCTAGCCATCTTCTTGAGAGTTATATTCTTTGTTTCTATGACTCCATTCTATTGTGGAGTGTAGGCAGCTGAATGTTGAAGATAAATCCCCTCAAATGTACAAAAATCCTCAAATCTTTTGTTCACATATTCCCTTCCATTATCTGTGCAAAGGATCTTGACCACTTTCCTTGATTGCTTCTCCACATGAGCCTTGAAGGCTAGAAATCTATCAAACACTTCACTCTTATGAACAAGAAAATAGACCCAAGTGAAGTGGGAGTAGTCATCAATGAATGTGAGGACATAGCGGGCCCTACTAAATGAAGGTGATGGAAATGGACTTGCTACATCATTGTGAACAAGTTGAATAACTTCCAAAGCTCTCCAAGCTTTCCCCTTATCAAACTTCTCCTCAGGATACTTTCCCATTGAACATCCTAAACATACACCCTCTAAAAAAATGATTTGAGGTAGACTTGTGACCATGTCTTTAGTGCTAAGTTTTTGAAGATAGCGGTAGTTGAGGTTACCAAACCAATCATGCCATAACTTTCTAAATTTGAATGAGTAAGCAAGGCCATAGAAGGAGATCTTGGAACAAAGTGGGAGAAAGAATAAAGCCTTGAATTGTCATTGACTTGTCCCACTGCTACCAAGGCATCATTATCAATTTCTTTTACAACAATTGAATCAGATGTAAACTCAACCTTTTTTCCATTCCCATAGTGAGTAATTTGGTAGATAGAGAGAAGATTGGTAGACAAGTTAGGAACATAAAGAACATGCTCAAATGTTGTATCATCCATGGCAACCAAACCTTTCCCTTCTACCTCAACTTGTGTATCATCATCTATGTAAATGTGAGGTACCTTAGATGGCTCCAATGAAGAAAACTACTCCTTCGTAGAACCCATGTGATAAGAGGCACCCGAGTCAAGTATCCACTACTGTGAAAAAGCTATTGTAGCTAAAAATTATTTCCCTTTTCCCTTATACTATGAGGAAGTAGAAGGAGATGATTCCTTCTTGTTGTAGGCAGATGGAAAATTGATGTTGTTCTTCTTAAGGAGATTTGTCAACTCATCAACTTTCTTAGTGTGGCATCGATGCTCATCATAACCATACTTCTTGCAATAAGAACAAGTTGGTTTTTCCTTCTTAGGTGTATTCCACTTCTTGGAAGAGGATGAAAAATCACCTTGTGATGGAGAGGATGATTGTCCTTTTTCCTATTGTGGCTTTGACTTAGATTGATTCTTCTTATTATTGGAATCTTTGCCTTGACCCCCTTGACTCCCTTGATTAGCCACCAAAGCCTTAGAATTTGAAGACTTGAGAATCCCCATGTTCAACAACTTAGATTGTTCCAATATCAACATTTTTGTGAAAACATCAAATGAAGGCATAGTGTAGGAACTCCCCACTGTCAAGCGATGGGTTTGGAAGCTAGAAACAAATCCATCATATTCGGATTGGAGCTTGTCCAACAAGTTGAATATAAATTGAGCATCCTTTTTATCAATTCCACAATCCTTAAGATTTGCTCTTAGCTCATTTGCCTTAGTGACATAATCTTGGATTGTATCAAAACTCTTGGGATCCAAGCTGGTGAGCTCATTTTAAATCTTGTAGCCTCTGATTTCATCAACTTGATAATACCATTTCTGAAAGATATCCCAAGCCTCTTTGATTGTAGTACACTTATCAATGTGAAAAATGAGGTCATCTGATACATACTTATGCAAAGTTCCAAGAGCCATGCAATTTTTAGTGAGCCATTCTAATTGAGCATTAGGATCAACCTTAGGATCTATTGGTGCTGTTAGGGTTCCATCTATGTATTGCATGAGTCCTTTTTCCATTAGTTTGCTCCATGCTTTAAATTTCCAAGATGCATAGTTATGTGGAGTTAAAGGTCTAAAATTACTAGGACCCATAACAAAAAATATGGAAGAGCACAAGGAAAGAGAGGTAAAATCACACAAGACACCCCCCCAAATTCACTCAATCAAAGAACCCCTCCAAAATGATGATTTGGAACTTTATACTTAGTGCATGTACAATAGGCCACTTGCAAAAAAATGGACTTTTGATTTAAACTTTACAACTTCCTCTAATAGGCCAAAGGAGACTCAAACTGATAATGCAAGAGATCTAAACTAAGATACAAGAAAATTACAAGTACCAAGTAAGCCAAAAAAGACCAATTACTGAAAGTATAATATCCACTCAAAAGTTTTGCAAACTGATGACACATTATGAAAGTAGACAAAAACATATGCACTTTAAAAAACACAACACCTGAAAAGGAGGTCATATGAGCCCAAACGAAGCCTTTGAAGTTTCAAAATTGAGGATTAGATAGGTACAACTGAGAGAATCTGAAAATTTTGAAAAACCTATTCACCAAAACCCAAAAATAACCACACCACTGAGGAGAGCATGAAAAATTATCCCAAATAAAAAAAAATTGCACCCAAAAAGGAGGACAATTGAGCAAGTTATGGGCCTTCAAAGTTGACCAAAAAAATCAAACTGCTCAATGGTGGGGTTTAAAATTTTCAAAAAAGGTGCTGACGTAGGATGGCATTATCACTTTACTATGTTAAATTTGACAGTCGTATTCCCATCAAAAAACTATTGCAACCCCCTTCATGACCATATGGATGGGGTGACATGGCATGATAACTATGTATTTTGTACTATAAAGATGCTTATGTGGCAGGTGACTTGGCCGCTTAAGGGGGCTCTGATGTGTCGGTCTGTACAACTGTCATTGCAGGATCCATATAGCATGGCACCCATGTGGTGGCTCTTGGTTGGCATTGAGATGGTAGATAACAGAGCATGGAGGCACAGATGGTGGGGCAGGTGGCAGGCTCATCGACAGATAGTGAACAGATGAGGGAGGCAGGAGGTTCACTGGCAGGTGGCGGTGGGAGGAGTCCAGAGGTCACCGGAGTGGTTGTCGGAGGTTCACCGGTGGGTGGCAGCGGGCAGACTCTGAAGGTCATCGAAGGATTAGCAGTTGTTGGCGGTAGGTACAGATGGAGGGCTGTGAGTCCCTGTTGACTGTGCAAGGTACGAAGCACGGGTTGGGGTTTGGGGTAATGCCCCCCCTGAAAATAATAATAATTGTTTTGAAAAAAAACTTTTGAATAAAATAAAAAAAAATTATGTAGAGTAAATGACTATTAGTTTTGCAAAAAATAAAAATAATAATTTTTTGTTTTGAAAAATACGTACGATATTACCCAAATAGGCAAAAATTTTCCTCTAAGCCTGAAAGTCAACTTCCTCCAAAATAGGTTGAGTTTATACTCATTTTTTATGGAAATAACCTCCCAGACGTAATGGTGAGCTAAAAAAAAGCTCTAGGATGCCTCCGAAACATGCAATACCTCAGATCCACAATTAGAAGCCTCCCAAGATGTCTCTAAAAACCGATCAATGAAGCCCCAATGGCTCTAATACCATGTGAGATTTTGCCAAGACCAAGGGCACAATGAAAAGCACACAAAAGAGAGACAATAATTTGACAAGAACAAACTGTATTCTCATCAATATGGAAAAGTGATCAACTAGATTAACTGATAAAATGAATATGGGCCTGCTTATATAGGCAAGGCCAAATGGATATGTGAGCACACAGTCATGACATGTGGCCCAATGAGAAACAAGGGTAGGTAAGAAAATGTAGGGGTAGGTAGGAGAAATAATATAATATTCCACAAGAGGTGGATCACCCACCAAATATGGAATGTAACAACAAGATAAGACCACAAAGGGTGGAATTTCTCCTACAAGCATCATCCATATGTGCACACTTCCCTAAGTGTCTCATATCCAAACTAAAATGAGATGCATTATCCTAAGTCAACTTAAGTAAAGTGTAATTATATCCTATAAGAATAAATAATTACACCAACATGGCCATATACACCTTTCCATGATACAAGTTTGCTATCCAAACTGAAAATCACCAGTCATCGCCAATCAACCAATCAAATCAAAACAATTTTGCTTTATCGGTTAAAGTCCTATTTCACAGACTTAGTTCACTATCGATAAACCCTGTCTTCCAGTAAACCAAATCACTTAGATGAAAAACAAAACATCAAGAATATTAGGAACATCAGTTGCCAGCAATGACAACACAAATAACTGATCATGTCATCTATTCATATAATCTCAATCTCTTCATCACAAATAGACTTCTATCTTTTACCAGTCCAGTCATCCAACTTCAACTATGTCACTTGATCTGCATCAGTTATTCCAAACGCCAACAAATCTTATATTTTTCATCCTTGAATTGCAAATGAAATCCTCTATCCACCATCTGACCTACACTTAAAAGATTATGCTTTAAGCCTTTAACATAATAAACATTATCAGTATTAGTGTTACCATCCAATGATATTGTTCCTTTTGCTTTGATCCTACACACCTTGTCTCCAAATCTGACTAATCCACCATCAAATTCTTGCAATGATAAAAAATTTCTCATGTCACTAGTCATGTGATGCGAGCATCCACTATCTATGACCCATTCATCCTTCTCTTCAATTTTTGTAGCTAAAGCCTTTTCTTTAGTATGGGTTGTTTCAATGACAAATTCTGGAGAATCATCCTTAATAGTAATAAAGACCCAATCTTTAGTGGATGAGGCTCCATTACCAGATCCACTCATAGGTTCATCATCATCATCATAAGAAATACCAAAATCATCATCACCAGCATAATAGTATGATTTATCCTTATTCCTTTTGAATCTAGGTCTACTCTGATATTCATGATTAGGCTTATAATTCCTCACAAATATTTCATGATTCCTAGTAGCTCTTTTAGAGCATCTAGAAGAAAAATGACCAATCTTATTGTATGAAAAACATTTTAAAGGGACTTTTCCTTCATGCTTACTTCCAACTGGTCCTTTAGGAATTCTTCTAGCAATCAGGGCTTCCAACTCTTCAAGTTCTCTTTCTTCTCTCTCAATTTCATCCATATCCTTAGTATACATCTCTTTCCAATCTATCTTTTGCTTACCCGAGGTAGATGCTTTAAATGCAGTCTTAGTTTTAGTAGCACTCTGATCTCCAAGTTCTTCAAGTTCAAAAGTAGTCAATTTCCCAAGTAATGTATCTCTCGTCATAGGGGTACTTGACGTTGTCCGGAGTTCATTGATAACAGTATCCTTCATCTTATAAGCCGAAGGTAGAACTCTTAGAACTTTTGACACTATCTAATCCTCACTAATCAATTCACCACAACATTTGATACCCATGACAATCTCATTGACTCTATCCATGAAAGAACTTATCTTCTCATCTTCTACCATCTTCAAAGTTTCATATCTTACTTGGAAACCTTCAAGTTTAGCAATTTTCACAGGCTGGTCACCTTCATAAAGAGTTTCAAGCTTTGTCTAGTAGATCAGCTTTGCATTATCCAATTCTATGACATTCAATAGATTTTCATCAGATAGGGTGCTCAACAATGCTTCTTTTTGTCTCACATCCTTTTCAGCTCTCTTATGTTCATCAGCAAGTGTCGATGTTCCATAATTAGGATCATGAGGTATATACACTTTCTCCACTATCTCCCAAGCTTTATTTCCAAGACATATGAGATGAATATTCATTCACTCTTTCCATATTTTGTAATTAGTACCATCAAATCTGGGACTCTCCATCCGGTAAGGATTGAATGTGGAACTTGATGCAGTTGCCATCGGATCTCCTCAAGTGGTTAAGCTTTTGCAGAGAGGACCTTTCTATGATACCAATTGTTGGAATGATCTGATACTGGCAATAAACTGAGAGGGAGGGTGAATCAGTTTACTCACAAGTACATTAATTAATTCAATTAAAAACCTTATATCGGAGCACAACACAATGAGAGATATATCATGAAAGCACAACACACATAACAACAATATTTGGACGTGAAAACCCAGAAAGGGAAAAACCATAGTGGGAAAACCTACCCATAATCAGATGAATACTCTGTAGTAGTATTATGAATAATTACAATCTGGTCTGCACTTGGAAAAAGGCCAACAGCCTAGAGTGCACTGCTCATAACAAAGGGAAGTCTCACTGACTTACATAAACATTGGAATACAATCCGAAAAGAAATGAACTGTGAAAGTAGCATCTACTAATGCTTGATATAGTTTCAGTTAAGCACTGATATCTACTCTACAATACAAAACCTTTCCAACCTTCACTTGAATCATATGACTTTATTCACATATAATCCTTCCTCTGATAATGTAGACATAACCATCCCAAAAACCATCCTCTATTGATCTCTAGATTACATGAATAAGTCACCTATAAATACAGATCATCAACCTTATTGACAAGGTCGACTAAACCCTAAACCCATAAACACATAATTAAAAAAATTACATCACACAATACCACCAGACCAATATTATAATTTACATTACATAGCATGGACCTAAATCAAGTAACCAAATAGTTATATCCATCAAAAATTCTGCTAAGACCAAAATCCAACACCCTTCACCAACTGGTAGAAACCGTCAATGAAATAACAAAAAGTTTAACGGGATCCAAATAGGACCATCATAACAATATGCCATCCAATGCCAAATCACCAAATTCTCAGGACACGATCAAGAAAAAACTTCAGCATGATAGAAACTGATTCCATAAGCTGGACCCAAAATCCACTGACCAAATCACTAAATAATGCATACCGGTAAAGCTAACTGGGATAGCTAGAGGCAAGCCGGTAAAGCCAGAAACTAGTTAGTACCGGTAAATACCAAAAGTGATAATAGACAAAGCACCAAATCATGAATCAATAGAATATAGAAAGCATGTAACCAACCACAATACGCATCCAAAACCGAATCCTAAGATCTAATCATACTGAATCAAAATCACAACAGAAACTAAGAAGATCACTAAGACTAACCGGGATAGATCCAATCGGGATACACTGTTGACATTAATGACAACACTTAACCAAATCTAGCATATTTCCAACACCACTAGACCAATATAATGATATACATGACATGACATGGACCTAAATCAAATCTCCAAACACGCATCACCACTGGAAATCTCGCCAAGATTAACCGCAACATGATACACTACAAAGAATACCGCATAACACGAAGAATATCACTGGATTAGAGAAGTCATGAAATATGCGCATAAGAATAAATGCATATCACCAAGACAAATAGAAAATGACTAGGAAACACCAACAAGCACATTAGAACTATCCGCAATAGCTGCAAAAAACCCACTTATTTAGATCTTCATCGATCAACATCTGAAACTCAAGAACACTCAAATAGTAGCAACTGCCATGAGGAAAGATAACTTGCAGAGCATCAAATCACGAACCATCTGAAATGAAGATACACAATAACAACCCAAATAATCTCCCAAAACCACAACTCAAGATTTGATCACACTGGAATATATCATAGGAAATACCAAACTCTGCAAAGAACTAATCAAAAGAACTAAACTGTAAACTAGATATGATCAATTAAGCTCCCGGATCATTGAAACCAATACAAAAAGATATAATGATACTAGAAATACTCCATATATCGAATCGTGATCCCAATAAACAAATCTGCAACCACCAGAGCAAATACCAAACTACTTTCAACAACACCAAAATATGTTGACATCAATGACAACAACATATCCTAGCAACAATACGTATCCAACAATCTCCCCCTTTTGCATTGATGGCAACATATGAATATGAAAAACAATCAATGCAAAGAAATGAATCAATACCAGCAAACTCTCCCTAAAATCATGCACACAAATCTCCAAAGATAAAGTAATTTTTTACATGACTCTCTCCCCCTTTGACAACAATGCCAAAGACAATATAGATTAAACACTCTCTCTCCACCAAGACACACCCTCTAAGAAGGACAATCTTCCCCTTAGGATAAACTCAATCTACTAATTAACTGAACAACTGAACAACTGAACCACACACTGACTACTTTGGCTGAGTAGCAGCACCAACTTATCAACCCAGACGAAAACATAAGGTTCTGAAATCCACCGGATTGATGTAGCTCCATGCATCTAGCTCTCAATAGGAGGGGCAAAGACTCCTAACTTTTCTCTCAAATAAACAAATGTATCTGCAGGAGATGTCTTAGTGAAAATGATGTAGTCCCATTATAGGTATAGGATAGGTTACCCCTAATGCAAGAACACACCAAGGACCCTAGCAATCACACAACACTCTCAGGGGTTAAGGAATATCATTTTGACAAGTCCCACATCCCTTTCTTCCAAACAAAAGACTCCTGGTACAAGGTCTCTTTCATTGACCGGTACAAGGACCCTATGGTCAAAAATGGATATTTAAGGTTTCATTTGAAGTCCCCTAGGTCAGGGAAATCTCCTTCAATCATTGAATTCAGGTTCCCTCTACCAGTTTGGGTAACTACTGCAACAAGGCCTACAAAACCTAATAGCTTTGCTAGACCGGTTTTCCACACTTAACACTTTATTTCTCCAAAATAACAAACAACAAATCCTGGATTTGAATACCCTTTTTGGAGTTACAAAACATATCCTAAGGGTTCTTACCGGTAGGGAACACAATAATCCAAACACTACTTTGGTTAGGAGACTAGTATAGCCCAATTAGGCCTATTTTATAGCGTGTATAGACATGGACCTTAAATCACCAAAAAAACTCAAGGAATACTCTTAAGCCATTGAAAATACACCAATTCCTTAGTCTTAGGCCATGATCAGACCTTTAACCCCTGATGTGAGACCTGTTTGCTTACTCATACCCGGTGACCACATGGAGTTGCCCACCTTAATGCATCAAACCCTCTCCTCCAACTAGTACTAACCTGAAAAAAACCTTCAGAGTCATAAACAAATTGGCCATATTTGCATCCCCTTCAAATCCATGAATCACCAATGAAGGATTAGCAAAGTAAGGCCATTTCTTTGCAAAACACTAGACAAAACTGTGAAATCTGGAACACTTCTAGAAATTTGCCAATTTCTTCCTTGTCTTGGTGAATTAGGACCTTAGACTTGATACATCTAAAAGCTGACTTGCCACTCTAACACATCCCACTGGTTTCCTAATTCCAAAATGATTGTACAGTATGGTACACTATGTAGAAATAACGGAATTGCAAGAAATTCTCAGAAATATATTACTTTAATGATGGCAAAAGTTTACAAAGTCATTCTCTCCTCCCAATGATGATTGGGGATGACATTTAATACCTTCCTTAATGTTTATCAACCACATTTTGAACCAAGGTGACTATTGGAAGGAAGTTGCAATTTGCAACCAAAAGTTGTCATTAAAAGTTGTCAAGTTTGAGCAACTTTTGAAATATGTTAAATCCACCTACCTTGAGGTGCTTCAACATGTCCTAAACCTTCCTAAGAAATATCCAACACATAAACACCTAGAAAAATACTCAACCAAATACCCCTAGGCCCATATGGCCATGTTGGCTTATCAATTTTCCAAATCCATGTCATTGGGTAACAAGGTGGGGTTTATTGCAAAAAAATCAAACCTCAAACAAACAAGACTACCCTATTACATAGATTGAAAGGTCACATTCTCATGTGTGTCCTTTAGCCTTTATTGTTCTTATTCTCTTAGTCATGAGGTTCTCCTACACCATACTCCTAGGATGAATGAATCTCAAGTCCACTTGAGATGAGGTCATGTAATGTAGTGCCATGCTTCTTGATCTCATCTTCATCCAACCAAATGTCTTCAAAGTCTGGTTTTCTTTTCCATTTGACCAAGTATTGTTTGTACTCATTGTTCCTGGTCTTCTTTACAATCTTGGTGTCCAACACTTTTTCAAGTTTAGGTGGATCATGTTTGGGAAAATCTATATATGTTGCTTCTTCTAGGACTTGCTGTGAGTTACCTACATTAGATTCACCTTTAAAAGGAGTTAAATCACAAACATTAAAAATAGGGGATATACCAAGGTCTGATGGTAATTTAATTTCATAAGAATTGGTGCCAAACTTCTTCAAGATTTGACATGGTCCTACTTTCCTTTGCATGAGCTTAGTGTTTTTGCCCTTGGGTAACCTTTCCTTCAAATTTGCCCAAACCAAATCTCCAACTTGAAACTGTACCTCTCTCCTTTTCTGATCGGCATGTTCCTTGTATTTTTTTGATGACCTTTGAAGTTGTATTTTGACCTACTCATGAACTTCCTTTATGGCTTCGGCAAACCACTCACCATCTGCACTTGTGGGATCCGTATGGAGTAGTTTTCTCAACTCTAATACCCCTCTTGGATGCAACCCATACACAATCTGAAATGGTGACTTCCCCGTGCTTCTGTTTGCAGTGTCATTGTAGGCAAACTTAGCTTGAGGTAAGATTGAATCCCACTTTTCACCATGCTTCCTTGTAAGACATCTCAATAAATTCCCTAATGACCAGTTTACTACTTCTGTCTACCGATTCATTTGTGGATGATAGGCTAATGAGAAGGATAGATTAGTTGCAAGTTTCCTCCATAGAGTTCTTCAAAAATGGCCACCAAATTTGACATCCTTGTCAGAAACTATATTAAATGGAAGTCCATGAATCCTTGCTACTTCTCTGAAAAACAAATCTGCTATATAAGATGCTTCACTAGTGGACTTACATGGCAAGAAATATGCCATTTTACTAAACCTATCCACTATTGCAAAGACATTGTCAAACCCCTTTTGGGTCCTAGGCAAACCTATTACAAAGTCCATTGACACACTTTCTCAAGGTCTTTAGGGAATGGGTAAGGGTTGATAGAGTCCAACATTGGTACTTTTTCCTTTTGCCTTTTGGCAAATGGTGCATGTATCTACAAACTTTCTTACATCAACCTGCAATTTAGGCCAAAAGTAGTGCCTTCTTACCAGTTCAAGTGTCTTGTCCAAACCAAAATGACCTGCTATAGCTCCACTATGCTTTTCCTTGATAATATTAGTCCTCATTGAGCACTTTAGTATGCACAATTGCCCACCTTTGAAAAGAAGTGCATCTTGGATCAGAAAATTAGAAAACTCCACATGAAAACTTTCACCAAATTCAGTACATGCCTTGTAAATCTCCTTAAAGTCCTCATCTGCATCATACATATCTTTCATTGCATCAATCCCAATGCTTTCTAATTGGATTTCAGCTATGGTTAGCACTCTCCTACTTAGTGCATCAGCCACTTTGTTGGCTACTCCTTTCTTGTGTTTTATGGAAAAGGTATAGGCTTGTAGGGATTCTACCCACTTCATATGCATATGGCTTAACTTTTCTTGGTGATTAATGAAACTCAAGGCTTGGTTGTCAATACAAACCACAAATTCCTTTAGTAGCAGATAGTGTCTCCATTTTTTCAATGCCTGAACTAGTGCATACATTTCTCGGTCAGAAGAATAATATTTTCTCTTTTCCTCATTGAGTTTTTCACTAAAGAATGCTATAGATCTACCTTCTTGGCTTATGACTACTCCTATGGCCACATGACTAGCATCACATTCAATCTGAAACACTTTGTTAAAATTAGGCAAATCAAGTACCGGTTGTTTAGCTACCTTTTTCTTGAGAGTTTCAAATGCCTCATCCATCTCCTTTGTCTAAGAAAACCTGCACTTTTGACCACCTTTTATGGTTTCCAACATTGGAGCACATATGTGACTGAAACCTCTTATGATTTTTTTATTAAATGTGGCTAATCCATGCAAACTTCTAACTTCACCAATAGTCTTAGGAGTAGGCCAAGAAAGAATTGCATTTACCTTATGCTAATCCATCTTCAAGTGACCTTTGGAGATCACAAATCCTAGGTAGATGAGCTTTTCCTGCATGAATAAACACTTCTCCATATTGATCATCAATTCCTCTTCACTCAACCTTTTCAAAACCATGTGTAGATGCCTAAGTGTTCTTCCTTTGTCTAGCTAAATACTAGGATGTCATCCAAATACACTATTCCAAACTTCCCTGTGAATTCTTTCAAAACTTCATTCATGAGTCTCATGAATGTACTTGGGGAATTAGACAAACCAAATGGCATAACCTTCCATTCATACAACCCTTCATTTGTTTTGAAGGCTATTTTCCACTCATCACCAGGCCTAACTCTAATTTGGTGGTATCCACTCTTTAAATCAATCTTAGAGAAAAAAATTGCACCCCCAAGCAATCAAAAAAATCCTCTATCCTAGGCATTGGAAATGTATACCTTATGGTGATTTTGTTGAGAGCTCTTGAGTCAGTACAAAGCCTCCATGTTCCATCCTTTTTGGGTGCCAAAACTACAGGTACTGCACATAGGCTAAGACACTTTCCAATCATATTAGAATCTAGAAACTCTTGAATCTGCCTTGCCATGTCCTCATTTTGTTGTGGTGTGAATTTGTATGCATCCTTGTTAGGTAATGTAGCCCCTAGGATCAAGTCAATACAGTGTCTTATCTCTCTCATTGACGAAAAACTCCTTGGCACTCCATCTGCAACTATGCCTTGGTATCTACCGATGATCTCCTTCACTTCTGGACTAAGATCCTTGTTCTTTCCTTCTGCTTTGTCATCTGCAGCTGGCTTCTCCTTTGAGGTTGGCATTCCAAGCAATGCAAAGCATATTCCTTCTTCCATCTCTATCTCCTTGAGGAATTATTTTCCCTCCATCATCATCACTTTGGACTCAGTTTCTTTCTTCTCTTCATTGTTTTCATTCAGGTGCAGTAGCTCTATGATCTTGTCATTCTTTGTGATGGAATAGGTATTCCTAAATCCATCATGGTGTGCTTTGAGGTCATACTTCCATGGTCTTCCAAACAAGAGGTCACAAGCATCCATGTTAACAACATCAAATAAAATCTTATCTTTATATGCTCCTATCTGAAATTCTACCCACGACTTCTCTTCTACAAGAGTTTGTTGCCATTTTGTGATCCAAGACACCTTATAGGGGCATGGATGGGGTATCCTCCTCAATTTCAACTTCTCTACCATTTCTATTGACACAAAATTATTAGTAGACACTGATTCAACAAGAACTTTACATAGCTTTCCTCTTGATTGGCAAGTGGTGTAGAAGATAGTCTTCCTTTGAGGTGGCTCCATAGGTGTTGGTACCTTCAAGAGGGTTCTTCTCAATATTAGTACCTCTTCAGTCTCTGGATAACCATATGAATCATGTTTACTACTGCCTTGGTAAACTAGTTCTTGGGTTAGATTGGCTCTCCTTTCTCCTTGGGAACTAGACCCCATCTTCTCTGGGAATCTACTGGCAATGTGTCCCTCTTGGTTGCAGTTAAAACATTTCATTAGTCTTGCTCCTCTTCCTGATGATCTACCTCTGAAATTAGGCCTTCTCCCTATGAAGTTGCCTTTGTTGTTGCTTTCAATTCTTGAGGAGTCTTGACTGCTCTCTCCTTGAAACTCAAAATTTGATCCTCTTCCTCTGATGTTGCTCCTTCCCCTTGGTTGCTTACCCCTTCCTCTGCTGCTTCGCTCTTGTCTTCTTTTGAGCTTCTCCTCTACCTTTAATGCTAATTGGTAGAATCTATGAACAGTGTCATGGCACAAGAGGTTCAACTCTTTTTGTATGTTCCACCTTAGGCCATTTAGATACCTTGCCACTCTTTCACTTCCATCTTCAACCTTCTTAGACTTTATACTCAATTTATGAAATTCTTCAGTATAGGCACACACATCCATCTCTTTCTGTTTGAGATTCTTCGTTCTCTTGTGTAACTGGACTTCATAGTCCTAAGGTACATATACTCCCTTGATCTCTACAATCATCTTCTTCCAAGAGGTGATCATTCCTCTTCCCTCTTTTACAATCATCTTCTTCCAAGAGGCTACTCCCTACATTTTTGACTTGGCAATCTTCATCTTTTGGTTGTCGGCAATGTCTTCACATTTGAAAAAATTGTTCAAGGACTCTATCCAGTCCATCACTCCATTGACATCCATCTTCCCACTAAAAATAGGAAGGTTTGAATTATGGTCCATGGTTCTCCTCTCCATAGACTTCAAGGCATTGACCAAGTACCTATTCTCTGCAGGAACTTCCTCTTCTTCTCCCACTTTCTCTGAGCCATTAGGTCCTCTCTCCAGCCTACCTTCCAAGTTCTCAATCAACCTTCTAAGCCTATAATTTTCTTCTCTGTTCTCTTGCGCCATCCTGTCAAGTTCCAAATTTTTCACCTTTGGAGGTATTCTTCTAGCCTCACCCTCTGATTTTTCTATTGACATGTACTATTCTTCTTCCCAAAAGGATTCCTCCTATGCTCTGAAACCAATCTAATATAGAGTCTCGGTATACATATAGGATAGGTTCCCCCTAATCCAAGAACACACCAAGGAGCCTAGCAATCACACAACACTCCCAGGGGTTAAAAGGAATATCAACTTTCTTCCAAACAAAAGACTACTGATACAAGGTCTCTTTCATTGACTGGTACAAGGACCCTATGGTCAACAATGGTTTGGTCCCTTCTCCACTGTAACAATGGCTATTTAAGGTCTAATTTGAATTAACCTAGGTTAGGGAGACCTCCTTCAATCATTGAATTCAGGTTCCCTCTACCGGTTTGGGTAACTGCTGAAACAAGGCCTACAAAACCTAGTAGCCCTGCCAAACCGGTTTTCCACACAACTCTTTCTTTCTCCAAAAGACCAGAAAAAAAATCTTGGATTTGGATACTCTTTTGGGAGTTACAAAACATATCCTAAGGGTTCTTACCGATAGAGAACACAAGAATCCAAACCCTACTTTGGTTACAAGACCGGTATAGCCTAATTAGGCCCATTTTACAAAGGAGTTTGTAGACACGGACCTTAACTCACCAAAATAACTCAAGGAATACTCTTAATCCATTGCAAATACACCAATTCCTAAGTCTTAGGCCATGATCGGACCTTTAACCCCTAATGTGAAACCTGTTTGCTTGCTCATACCCGGTGGCCACATGGAGTTGCCCACCTTAATGCATCAAACCCTCACCTCCAACTGGTCCTAACCTACAAAATACCTTCAAAGTCCTAAAATACATTGGCAACACTTGCATCCCCTTCAAAGCTGTGAACCGCCAATGAAGGCTCAGCAAGGTAAAGCCATTTCTTTGCAAAACCCTAGACAAAACTGTCAAATCTGGAACAGTTCCAGAAATTTGCTGATTTCTTCCTTGTCTTGGAAAATTAGGACATTAGACTTGATGCATCTAAAAGGTGATTGGTCACACTAACACATCCCACTAGTTTCCTAATTCCAAAATGATCATACAATACGATACACTGCATAGAAATAACAAAATTGCAGGGAATTATCAGAAATATATTACTTCAATGATGCCAAAAGTTTACAAAGTCATTCTCTCCTCCCAATGATGATTGGGGATGATATTTTATACCTTCCTCAATGGTTATCAACCACCTTTTGAAATGAGGTGACCGTTGGAAGGAACTTGCTATTTGCAACCAAAAATTGTCATTAAAAGTTGTCAAGTTTGAGCAACTTTTGACATATGTTAAATCCACCTACCTAGAGGTGCTTCAACATGTCCTAAACCTTCCTAAGACATCTCCAACACATAAATACCTATAAAAATACTCAACCAAATACCCCCAGGCCCATATTCCCATGGCGGCTTATCAATTTGCCAAATCCATGTCATTGGGTAACATGGTGGGGTTTATTGCAAACAAATCAAATATCTAACAAGCAAGACTACCCTATTACATATATTGAAAGGTTGCATTCTCATGTGTGTCCTTTACCCTTTATTTCTCTTATTATCTTAGTCATGAGGTGCTCTTGCACCAGAAAATATCTGCAATTTGATCCTTTGTAGATACATATTCCAATCTGACCTCCTCATCACTGACCAATAAATGATACTTTATAGAAACATGCTTTGTTTTACAATGCAGAACTAGATTCTTTGAAATATTGATAGCACTTGAATTGTCACAATATATAATATTAGGCTCATCATAAATAACTCTGATATCCTTCAACGTCTACTTCATCCAAACTACCTGAGTACAAATACTAGCAACAACAATGTGTTTAGCTTCAACAACAGAAAAAGATACAACATCTTGTTTCTTATTGGAATATGAAACCAACTTCTTCCCCAAAAGGAATGCTCCACTGGTAGTGCTCTTCTAGTCATCAACATCACCACCCCAATCAGCATCAGTGTAAGCACACAACAGGAAATCATCATTCTTCAAATACCACAAACCATAGTCAATAATTCCCTTAAAGTATCTGAAGATCCTCTTCAGAACAAGGACATGAGTCTCTTTAGGATCTGATTGGAAGCTAGCACAAAGACAAACAACATGCATAATGTCTAGTCTAGTCTGAGTTAAGTACAATAATCTACCAACCATAGATCTATACAAAGTCCGATTAACTTTCTGAGATTCATCATTTTTAGACAACTTGCATCCAGTCACCATAGGAGTTCCAACATTCTTAGAATCAGTTAATCCAAACTTCTTCAATTTTTCTTTCACATACTTAGATTGAGAACTAGAAATACCTTTATCGGTCTGAGTAATCTATAGTCCTAAAAATAATTTCATCTCACCTATCATAGACATCTCAAATTCCTTTTTCATATCATTACCAAACTTCATACTTAATTCATCATCACCACCAAAACTGATGTCATCAACAAAGACTTCAATAATTAAAATGTTATCTTTCTCAACTGAGAAATATAAATTACTATCAGTAGTACCTTTACAGAATCCCAACTTTACCAAATACTTATCCAATCTTTCATACCAAGCTCTAGGGTCTTGCTTCAGTGCATATTGATCTTTCTTCAATTTGCATACCATGCCTCCCTCATCAGATAGAGAAAATCCATCTGGTTGCTCAATGTAAACTTCCTCTTCCAAATCACCATTCACAAAAGCTAACTTGACATCCATCTGATATACCTTAAAATTCTTATAAGTAGCAAATGCAAGCAACAATCTAACAACTTCAATTTTAGCTACCAGAGAAAAACTCTCCTCATAGTCAATACTTTCCATTTGAGACCACCCTTTACATACCAATCTTGCTTTGTTTTTGGCAACTTCATCAAGTTCATTCAGTTTATTCTAAAAAACCCATTTAGCACCAATTACATTCTTGTTTTTAGGTCTCGGAACAAGCTCCCAAGTGTTGTTATTTTCAATCTGATTCAACTCTTCTTCCATTGCTCTTATCCAATTTTCATCCTTACATGCTTCTGCTACATCTCTAGGTTCAATCTTTGAAATTAGACATATCTCTTCAGCAACAATCCTTCTTCTAGTCATTACACCTTTATCCTTGTCACCAATAATTTGATTTTCTAAATGATTCAATCTAACATACCTTGATGTCTTCTAATTATTCGAATTTTCAGGCTCTTGCATTTCTTCACCGGTAGCAGCAATATCCAGATTAACTATCTCCACCGAATTAATTTTGCTTCAAGATCTCAGTCTGAATAGGTTTAAGAACAACATCTTCATCATCAAAATCATAACTACATGCTCTGATCTTCTTTCCAAGACATTGATCCACCTTTACATTTGCACTTTCAACCATCTTCTTCAATCTCTTATTGTAGCACCAGTAGGTTTTACTCTTTGTAGAATATCCCAATAAGATTCCTTCATCATATCTTGCATCAAACTTTCCTATATCCTCATCTCTCTTGATATAACATTTACTTCCAAAAATTCAGAAATATCTAACTATAGGAACCTGACCAAACCATAACTCATAATGAGTCTTACCAAAATCACCTTTAATATGCACCTGGTTAAATGTGTAAACAACGGTGCTAACAACTTCTCTCCAAAATATCTGTGCAACATTTCATTCAATTAGCATAGTCTTTGTAGCATCTAAGATAGTTATGTTCTTCCTTTCAACAACTCGATTTTGTTGAGGGGTTCTAGGAGTAGATAATTGTCTTCTAATTCCATTCCTCATAGAATGTATCAAACTCTATTAATGTAAATTCTCCTCCTCTGTCAGATCTCAGGCATTTTAGCTTCAATCCTATCTCAGTCTCCACTCTAGCTTTGAATATCTTGAATTTCTCCAACGCTTTTGATTTCTCCCTTAAGAAGGTAACCCACATCATCCTTGAATAGTCATCAATTAGCAACATAAAATATCTCTCTCCTTGCATGCATCTTACTCTAGTAGGACCACATAAGTCAGTATGAAATAGATCTAGCAATTCATTAGATGAATACAACTTACTCTTAAATGAAGCTTTTGTTTCCTTTCCCATCTGACATTCCTTACATACCGGATTAGCAAGCTTCACAATCTGGGGAAAATCTCTAATAGATTGAGTAGATCTTATCTTTACCATGTAACCAAAATTAACATGACACATTATCCTATGCCACAACCAACTTTCATCAATCTAAGCAATCAAATAACTTTTCTCACTAGCACTCAAGTGGTTCAGATATTACCTTTAATTTTAGTATTTCAATCTATATAGCTATACCATGCTTGTTTAAGTCCATTAAATACCCTTTTCAACTTTTATATGTTGCCTTCATATCTACTTACTTCATATCCTATGGTTGTTGCACATAAACTTCTTCCTCTCGAAAACCATTGAAGAAGGTTGATTTGACATCCATTTGGTAGAACTTGCAATTGTTTTGAGATACCATTGCTAATAGCATTCTATCTACATTAACTATTGGTACA
The DNA here is from genome assembly GCF_030272615.1 of Cryptomeria japonica. Classification (NCBI taxonomy): domain Eukaryota; kingdom Viridiplantae; phylum Streptophyta; class Pinopsida; order Cupressales; family Cupressaceae; genus Cryptomeria; species Cryptomeria japonica. Next base: position 41,528,272 of record NC_081413.1, on the reverse strand, counting down.
AGTACAAAATTTTCATCATGTCCTATGCTTTTTCGACATGTCCATTTGCATTAAGCTTAGTGTTGTAAACACATTCACACATATGCATTGTTTTCTTTTAGACAAATCTACTAGCTCCCATGTGTCATTATTTTCAATAGATTATATATCTTCACAATTGCATTAATTCAAAGTTCCTTAACTGTACCACAAAATATATAGGATCATGAGAAAATAAAGCAAAATTTGATTGCAAATCTATTCATTCTCCTTGATCATAAACTTCTTGCAAACTTCTAGTTTTTTATATTTCTAAGTCTTGATCTCAATGATTGAAGTGTAGGATTAGAATCAGTACATACTTGTGAAATTGGATAAGATTGGCTTAATTATTCACCTTGTTCAATATTTCTATTTTTTTGTGGACTTATTGATAGAGTACCTTCTTGCATACTAGATTGATCACCTTTATTTTATTGATATTTTTCCTTCTTCTTCTATGAGGTACTATTGTATCAATTGTAATGGTTTTATCTATATTTCAATATAGAGACTCATCTTTGAATGCAACATATCTACTAATAATAACCTTCTTAGTGATCGAATTAAACAACTTTAAAGATTTTGATTGTCCACAATAAGTAACAAAGATACACTTCTCACCTTTGTAATCCAGCTTGCTTCTTGTTTTATTTAGAACACTGGAAAATGCAACATAACCAATTTTTTTGAAATGATATACACTATGATACTTGTATATGTTTGAATTTGAACTCTCAAAATTGTAAATCCTAACAATATTCAGCCATAAAAACCCTAGATATATAATGAAATCCAACACAACATCAATGAAGAACCTTAAAATATACAAAATCACGAAATACACATTTAATGGTTTTGATCTTCATTGTTCTCCTATCTCCAATGATCTATGTTCCATGGTTTCTATATGGAAAATAAGAGGAGGAAGCCTCTTATATGGAGAACATCCTAAAAATGAAGTGTTGAGATTGAGAGGTGGGATAAAAGATGCTCGACTAAGACAAAAGGGTAGGTAGCAGAAATAATAAAATAAAGGGAGTGGTTAGGATAAATGAGGGGAAAAAGATAAATGAATTAATTAAATAAATTAAAGAACAAACTTAATTAATACAGGCGAACCGCTTGAATTAAACAAAAAATATTTATTTAACTTGAGAAAAAAAACAATTTAAAAAAATGAAAAAATATTTATTTAACTTGGGATAGAAAATGGGCTAGAAAATGATAAGTGAATTATTTAAACAAATACAAATTCTTTTTTATTAATAAAAGAAAAGTGATTATTAAATAAATAAATATGTATATTTAATTAGGCTAGGACAATTTTAGGTGCCTACAATCTTACCATTGCATGCATGTTGTGGGATCCTATCTTTCACACTTTTTGGTGGACTCATGTTCAAGATATATACTTCATGAGCTACTATTTCAACGCAATATTCATAAGTAAATTATTTTCTTTTAGCTTTATTTTTTCCATCTTCATTATTGTTTCATTTTTCTTCTCTATGACACTATTCCATTCAGATGTTTAACTTGTAGTTAATTATTTTTTTGTTCCATGGAACCTACAAAAACCTAAGAACTCATTTCATTTGTATTCATCACTATTATCTAATCTCAATAACTTGTTGAATAGACCACTTTACTTCTCAACCAATGCTTTAATCACTTTTTAAATTCTTCAAATTTAGACTTAAGAAAACAAATCCATGTCTTCTTGCTAAAATCATCAATTAAAGTTAGAGAATAAATCCTCCCCCTAATGATGGTTTTTATAGTGGACCACATTAATATGTATGCACAATTTCTAAGGGTTCCCATGCTTTATATGGCATTTCCCTTGGAAAACTTTCTCTGTGTTGTTTTTCCAAAATACCATATTCAAATGAATTCATTGGCTCTTCAGCTTGGGACAATCCTTCTACCATTTTATTTTTATGTAATAAATACAATCCTTTGAAGTGAAGATGACCATATCTCAAATGCCATAGCCATGCTTGATCTAGACAAGTTGCCTTGAAATTTGCTTTAACTTCTTGTTGAATTTTGCAACACAAGTACCTGTAAGTGAAATGAAAAATAAGAACACCTTCCACAAATGAGAGCTACACAAAATAATGCTATATTACTTAAAAACAAAGAATACAAAACAAATTACAATTGTACAATGAGATGCTCATAAACAAAGAACAAAACTAAACTTAGGAGAACTAAAGTGTAAGCATGAGAAGATAAATAAAGTTCAATTCTAGCTAAACTATGTGCACAACTAGAATTAAGCACTCCTAAGTGACCTTAAGCCAAAATCAACTAATAGCTAAATATGCTCTAACACCTCCCCTTAAGTGAAACTTAGGGTGAGAAAAAAAAACTCTAAATGCTTGACTGTTGAAATGGGCCTCTAAAACAAAAGGTTGGATTAGGTATCCATGTGCAAACCAATGAAGTCTCTCTAAGTAGAGTAAAGCATGAAACCATGCGCAAAAAAAGAACTCTCCAAAAGCAAGAGATTTGATACATGAAAAGAAACGTGAACTACTAAAAAAAGATGGAATGAAGGACTAACAAGCCTCTAAGAAAATGTCCTAAAAGAATGGGAACATGAAGAACATGCTCGAAGAACAAAATATTGCAGACAACTATCGAATGATAATTGCTATAGTGTTGAATGAAAAACCTCCTTTGAAACAAAGATGCTGATCGGGATCAAGAAGACAACAATCTACATAAGTGCCCCCAACAACACTACTCAAACAATTAGATGGAAAACAAAGCTAAAAGTATTTATCAGTTGATGATATATGTGGCACATGAATTTGCATGAGTGACCCCAATGACACTACTTATGTTAGACACAATGCACCACTAAGAGGGGCATGAATAAGTGGTTCACAATATTTTTCCCTTTAACTATCCTATGTAAGTATACCGGTTCATAGATCAAGCTCAATGAAGACTTTTCAATTAATAGGGAGACCAACACAATTACAATCACACACAAAGGACATCTCATAACACCAGTATGTACGAGGAAAACCCAAGATGGAAAAAACCTCAATGAGCAATGATGCTAGAGTCTACTACTCCAATCCAGCCTCACAATGAAACTCTGTTACACAATTTAGGGCACCAACCCAAGGAGCTATAACCCCTAATTTATGAGCTTCAACTCAAAGGAGCAGCAACCCCTACACAATTTATAGGCTACAACCTAAAGGAGCTACAACCCCTGCACCGAGCTACAACTCAGTGATTACAATACGTTTTCTCAAAATACAAAGGTAGTAATCTAGTTACAAGTGAATCCTGTAACTTCCCAAAGAAAACTTCCCTACTGGTAAGGTATCTCCTCTTCCTTACTAGTTCTCTACTCATTCTAACTGATTCTTCAACAACTCAACCACTATCTTGTTGTATCTCCTCTATCACTCGTTGCTCTCTTCTTCTCACTACTATTGCTTACCGGTTCACCTCTCTCTATGTCAGTTCTCACTTTCTTTAGCTACTCTCCACTAATACTACACTCATTCGGTTCTATACTTGCCTTCTTTGCTGCTTCCTTCTCTTCTTCTCTGCCAATATGAACACTACAGGTTCTGCACTTCTACCGGTTGATCTCTTCAACTTGGTTCTCCCTCAGACTTAGTCTCTTCTCTATTTCCTTGATGAGCACATGACTGATCTACTTGTAACAACTAATCACTTCGTAGGAACACTATCTTCCTTTCTATAGCAGCAGCCTTCAATGATTTTGTCTTCCTTATTTATAACCTATTTTTCTTGCCAAAAGCCAGTTCAAATCCTAGGTGGTTAGGGTT
>NC_081413.1:41504965-41523930 GCF_030272615.1 Cryptomeria japonica | reverse complement strand
AAATATAGAAGGTGTTAGTTATTATTTATTGTGTTGCACAGAAGAGAGAAAGAAGTTATCAAAATCTGAGATGAGTGATGGAATGTCATTTCCCACAGGTTTGAGTTCTGATTTGAATATGTACATACATACAAATCGCTTCTGTGAATTTTTTTAATTTCTCATGTTTCTTATATACATGTACATGCAGGATCAGTTGTAGTGCAAGGGACATATTTCAAACAAGTTAAAATTGTTCAACATGGGATTCATTTCACTGAATACCAAATTGATAACAAGGTATATCAGTATAGTCACTTGGTCATTGCTGTTGGCCTAATTCTTCAAACAGTTCCACGTCGAGGGCGGACTCAAAAGTGGAGACTAGATAGTGAAGATCATGACAAAATATTAAGTGTTATTGAAGAGCGTTGTGAACCACTTGATGTGGTATGAACTATATATACATAATTTAGTAATCCACTTGAATTGAATTTTAATGTAAAAGTTCAATCTATAAATTCTAGATCTCAAGTAACTTGTTTTGAAACTATTTAGGATAAATATTTTTTTAAGTTTATTTATACATTATATCAAATTAGGATGTATTTAAATGTGCACATGTTTAATTGTATGTAATTGTATTTGTATTTAATTAAAAAATGCATATTTAAATTAGAATACATAATATGTACATTTATAAAATTGATATATTTAATATGGAATTAGGACATGTACATGTTGTGAACTATTTAACTACAATATACATACCTAGAAGCTCACATACCTACAAATATACATACCTATGTAATATACATGTACTGGATGTGAACTATTCAATACACATGACCTATCTTAGTTTAGTTTGTTCATTTCATACATACTCTTTTGTTTGAAAATCAAACATTTATAATTGAATACATTTAAATCAAGTTTGTTTGAAAATCAAACATGTATTTAAATCTAATCTAATCAAACATGTATAAATCTAATATAATCAAACATGTATAATAGATGATCAAACACAAACCAGGTATACAGAATAATCTAGAGTCTAAATAAGTCGTTGTACATGCATGAAATATACAATCTAATCAAACATGAATTTAAATCTAATCTTTAATCAAACATGTGTATAAATCTAATATAATCAAACATGTATAATAGATCAATCAAACACAAACCAGGTATAAAGTATAATCTAGAGTCTAAACAAGTCATTGTACATGCATGAAATATACAATCTAATCTTGAACATGAATTTAAATCTAATCTTTAATCAAACATGTGTATAAATCTAATATAATCAAACATGTATAATAGATCTTGATCAAACACAAACCAGGTATAAAGTATAATCTAGAGTCTAAACAAGTCGTTGTACACATGCATGAAATATACAATCTAATCAATCATGTATTTAAATCTAATTTAATCAAACATCATGTACATAAATCTAGAATATAATCAAACATGTGTATAAATATAATATAATCAAACATGTATAAAACTTATAACATGTATAATCTATAGTCTAAACTCCATGTATAAAGTATAATCTAGCTCTAGTCAAACACAAACCAGGTATAAAGTATAATCTAGAGTCTAAACTCCATGTATATTTAGTATAAAGTATAATCCAGAGTCAAACATAAATCAGGTATAAAGTATAATCTAGAGTCTAAACTCCATGTACGTGCATGAATATATATATAATATGAAAGTATATAAAAAGATAAATGTAAATGAGCTATAAAGTCTGGAGCAAATCAACACTGGGGATCATCATGTCGGCTACGAACTGAGCGACCATCTGAGGGGGAGTCCTGCAAAAGTAGAATTTATTTAAATATTAAATATAATATATATAGATCTCTCTAGACGTGCATGTACATCAAATATATATATACCAAAAACCATAACTAACCTGTACACTAATGTCAGCATCTAAAGAATCTCTCCTACGCACATGCTCAGAGCTCAAGGAAGGAGTGACATGAGCTAACTGTCAATTTAAGGATTAGTCCACAATCAATTTAAATGATCTACAAATTAAAACTTAGAAAGTTCTAGATTATTTAAATTAAACATGAGATCTATATATATATATAGATTTATTAGGTACAAATTTGCAATGTAAGTATACATATCTTCTAAAATTTTAAACGCACATGTACATGTACATACCTGTGTATCACCTGTAGTAGGCTGTATAGTAGACTGATCCTGTCCCGTAATCATATCAACAACATCACTCGTGCCAGTATATCTCTCTCTAGCTATACGTATCACTGAGGAGTGCAAGGGGCTAACTAGATGAGTGGGCATCGTGGATGAAGTGTCTGACTGTAGTAGCATGTCCATAAATCCAGTATGGCTCAAATCTCTCAGCTGATCCTCAAATGAGTCCAAACCCTCATCTGTGATATGTACCTGATCAGCTCGTATCTCCTCACATGAATCCAACCGGCCCTCATCTGTGATATGGAGCTCATCAGCTCGTAGCTCCTCCTCTGCAGCAACAGAGTGATCTGTAGGTGGGTCAATGCCTGGAGCATGCGTAGAGTGATGAGAATGCTGTGACTGCCTCGGGGTATGCGTCGATGCCGCTGTAGCCTGAACATCTCTGAGAATCTCCTCTCTAACATCACCCAATGGTATCCCAAGTCGAGATGAAATAAAACTATAAGCATGTAGTAGGTCCTCGACTAAATACTGCGACATCTGTACATGTCTACTAACTCCGACTATAGCTGCTACCTCATCTGGGGAGGGGATGCCAGCAGAAATATACCGATCATCTGAATCTGAAGCCCCCCCATGACTAGAAGATGCATGATCTATGGATGATCGCGAACGTGGTCGAGTCATCATATATCTGCCCACCCTGTCAGAAGATATGGTGGCTGCTGCTGATGCAATATGTCCAATCCTATCAATTGCTTCTCTCTGAGAAGCAATCACAACGTGATCTGCTATGGGTGCCATGGCTGGGACTACTGCAGGAAATCTCTGGCCAACAAGGTCCCTGTGTCTAGGCGGAGCTCTATCACGCCTACGGTATGCATCTCTATCAGCAATCCTGCCCCTCCCCTGTCCATAATATCCCGGAATATCAAGGTAGTTTGGTTTCATCTGACAATGAACCTCAGCAAATACCTGCTGTGCAAAGTATAATGGAATTTGGTCGTTATTAGGATAACGACCATGGGCTGCTAAGAATCGTGGGTAAATCAGTGACGCAACCTGTGGGTCAATACATCTGGTAACCTGATATCCCCTCACCTTACTCTTCTCCTGATATTGTGGGAAGCATCTCTCCTTGATGGTCTCCTTCGAGACCACCCCCACCACATCAGCAAAAGAATGAGGACCCCTCACCTCACTCCTCAACTGTCTATATATATCCTCTATAACCTCAGGTGAGAATGAGGTATGAGATACTAAGCGATCCCTCAATGTCTGCAAACTGTCAAAAATGGACGTGCACGTACTCTTGTACACGCCATCAGTACGAGGGTCATCTAGTATGGCCCTCAACCTATGCAGCTCTCGATCACTATAATGAAAAATAGTGGCAATATCGGGCAAGGGGGGATCCTGCTGTGGAGGATCCTGCTGTGGTGGCTCCTGATGTGGAGCCTGCGCAGGTGGATCCTGATCAGGAGCCTGTGAAGGTGGATCCTGATCAGGAGCCTGCAAAGGTGGATCCTGATCAGGAGCCTGCGAAGGTATATCCTGGGATGCCATCTATCTAGGTACATGTCATAAAGTTAAAATAAATACGTAAGCAGAGAGAGAGAGATCATTTTCATGAGAGAGAGAGAGAGAGAGATTATATACATATAAATCTTCATGACAGAGAGAGAGAGATCATTTTCATTTTCAAAAAATACATGTAAAAATTTCAAATATTTCAGTGAGAGAGAGAGAGAGTTCATATATTTCAGATCTAGAGATAACATATATTTCAAAGAGATAGAGAGATCTAATGTACATGTACATATTTAAATCTTTGACATACATAAAAAATTCAAGAATAGAGAGATCTAACACATCATATGTATGTTAGGACACTATATGATCCTAAGGGGAATGTCATATGTATAGTAGGATGTTATAAGGGGTCATACGTGGGTCTAACCACATATGACCCCTTAGGACACTATATGATCCTAAGGGGAATGTCATATGTACAGTAGGATGTTATAAGGGGTCATATGTGGGTCTAACCACATATGACCCCTTAGGACACTATATGATCCTAAGGGGAATGTCATATGTACAGTAGGATGTTATAAGGGGTCACGCATGTGTTAATGCATGTTGACCCCTTAGGACCACATACGACCCCTTAAGATAGTATGTGATGGACTAAGGGGTATGTCGTTCACACTAGGATTCTATAAAGGGTCATGCATGTGTTAATGCATGCGTGAGCCCTTAGGACCACATATTCAACCCCTTAGGACACATAGGAAATTTCATATGTATAGTAGGATGTTATAAGGGGTCCTATGTGACCTACTAAGGTGTCACGCATGTGTCAATGCATGCGTGGCCCCTTAGGACCACATATGACCCCTTAAGACGCTATGTGATGGGCTAAGGGGTATGTCATTCACACTAGGATTTTATAAGGGGTCATATGTGGTTATAGGATTTTATAAGGGGTCATATGTGGGTCAAACCACATATGACCCCTTAGGACACTATATGATCCTAAGGGGAATGTCATATGTACAGTAGGATGTTATAAGGGGGTCACGCATGTGTTAATGCATGTTGACCCCTTAGGACCACATACGACCCCTTAAGATAGTATGTGATGGACTAAGGGGTATGTCGTTCGCACTAGGATTCTATAAGGGGTCACGCATGTGTTAATGCATGCGTGAGCCCTTAGGACCACATATTCAACCCCTTAGGACACATAGGAAATGTCATATGTACAGTAGGATGTTATTAGGGGTCATACATGTGACCTACTAAGGGGTCAGGTATGTGTCAATGCATGCGTGGCCCCTAGGACCACATACGACCCTTAAGACGCTATGTGATGAACTAAAGGGTATGTCGTTCACACTAGGATTTTACAAGGGGTCATATGTGGTTATAGGATTTTATAAGGGGTCATATGTGGGTCTAACCACATATGACCCCTTAGGACACTATATGATCCTAAGGGGAATGTCATATGTACAGTAGGATGTTATAAGGGGTCATATGTGACCTACTAAGGGGTCACACATGTGTTAATGCATGCGTGACCCCTTAGGACAACATAGGACCCCTTAAGACACTATGTGATGGACTAAGGGGTATGTCGTTCACACTAGGATTTTATAAGGGGTCATATGCAGTTCTAAGGGGTCATGCATATGTTATAACAAATGCATGACCCCTCAGAACCACATATGACCCCTTGTGACACTATGTGATCCTAAGGGGAATGTCATATGTATAGTAGGATGTTATAAGGGGTCCTATGTGACCTACTAAGGTGTCACGCATGTGTCAATGCATGCGTGGCCCCTTAGGACCACATATGACCCCTTAAGACGCTATGTGATGGGCTAAGGGGTATGTCGTTCACACTAGGATTTTATAAGGGGTCATATGTGGTTATAGGATTTTATAAGGGGTCATATGTGGGTCTAACCACATATGACCCCTTAGGACACTATATGATCCTAAGGGGAATGTCATATGTACAGTAGGATGTTATAAGGGGGTCACGCATGTGTTAATGCATGTTGACCCCTTAGGACCACATACGACCCCTTAAGATAGTATGTGATGGACTAAGGGGTATGTCGTTCACACTAGGATTCTATAAGGGGTCACGCATGTGTTAATGCATGCGTGAGCCCTTAGGACCACATATTCAACCCCTTAGGACACATAGGAAATGTCATATGTACAGTAGGATGTTATTAGGGGTCATACATGTGACCTACTAAGGGGTCAGGTATGTGTCAATGCATGCGTGGCCCCTAGGACCACATACGACCCTTAAGACGCTATGTGATGAACTAAAGGGTATGTCGTTCACACTAGGATTTTACAAGGGGTCATATGTGGTTATAGGATTTTATAAGGGGTCATATGTGGGTCTAACCACATATGACCCCTTAGGACACTATATGATCCTAAGGGGAATGTCATATGTACAGTAGGATGTTATAAGGGGTCATATGTGACCTACTAAGGGGTCACACATGTGTTAATGCATGCGTGACCCCTTAGGACAACATAGGACCCCTTAAGACACTATGTGATGGACTAAGGGGTATGTCGTTCACACTAGGATTTTATAAGGGGTCATATGCAGTTCTAAGGGGTCATGCATATGTTATAACAAATGCATGACCCCTCAGAACCACATATGACCCCTTGTGACACTATGTGATCCTAAGGGGAATGTCATATGTATAGTAGGATGTTATAAGGGGTCCTATGTGACCTACTAAGGTGTCACGCATGTGTCAATGCATGCGTGGCCCCTTAGGACCACATATGACCCCTTAAGACGCTATGTGATGGGCTAAGGGGTATGTCGTTCACACTAGGATTTTATAAGGGGTCATATGTGGTTATAGGATTTTATAAGGGGTCATATGTGGGTCTAACCACATATGACCCCTTCGGACACTATATGATCCTAAGGGGAATGTCATATGTACAGTAGGATGTTATAAGGGGGTCACGCATGTGTTAATGCATGTTGACCCCTTAGGACCACATACGACCCCTTAAGATAGTATGTGATGGACTAAGGGGTATGTCGTTCACACTAGGATTCTATAAGGGGTCACGCATGTGTTAATGCATGCGTGAGCCCTTAGGACCACATATTCAACCCCTTAGGACACATAGGAAATGTCATATGTACAGTAGGATGTTATTAGGGGTCATACATGTGACCTACTAAGGGGTCAGGTATGTGTCAATACATGCGTGGCCCCTAGGACCACATACGACCCTTAAGACGCTATGTGATGAACTAAAGGGTATGTCATTCACACTAGGATTTTACAAGGGGTCATATGTGGTTATAGGATTTTATAAGGGGTCATATGTGGGTCTAACCACATATGACCCCTTAGGACACTATATGATCCTAAGGGGAATGTCATATGTGACCTACTAAGGGGTCACACATGTGTTAATGCATGCGTGACCCCTTAGGACAACATAGGACCCCTTAAGACACTATGTGATGGACTAAGGGGTATGTCGTTCACACTAGGATTTTATAAGGGGTCATATGCAGTTCTAAGGGGTCATGCATATGTTATAACAAATGCATGACCCCTTAGAACCACATATGACCCCTTATGACACTATGTGATCCTAAGGGGAATGTTATATGTATAGTAGGATGTTATAAGGGGTCCTATGTGACCTACTAAGGTGTCACGCATGTGTTAAAGCATGCGTGACCCCTTAGGACCACATACGACCCCTTAAGACGCTATGTGATGGGTTTTGGGATATGTCGTTCACACTAAGATTGATTTTATAAAGGGTCATATGCGATTTTAATGGGTCACGTATGTGTTAAGACACTATTTGATGGACTAAGGGGTATGTCATTCACCCTACAATTTTATAAGGGGTCATATGCGATTCTAAGGGGTCCCGCATGTGTTATAACACGTGTGACACCTTAGAACCACGTATGACCCCTTAGGACACTAGATGTGATCCTAAAGGGAATGTCATACATGTACACTATTATATTATATGTGATCCTCTATGACCTCCTAAGAGAACGTATAGTGTCATATGTGGTCTCAAGGGGTCATGTTGTGCGTGTAATAGGATGTGAAAATAGGTCACATTGTAGAGGAAATTTATTTTGTCTAATTTGTTTAAATTTGGTATCTAAATTTTCTAATGTTTATTTAAATTAATTTTTTTAACGTTTTTCTTTTTTTGCTAATGTTTTTCTAAGATCTGATTTACTACAGGGTAGTTTTCTATGTTTTTCATAACAATTTTTTAAAATGTTGAAAAAAATATACATCTAGATACAATTACGTAATTTTAAAAACAAATTTACACATTTCAATCAAAATATTAAATTATCAAACATTTTTCTAAAATAATGAAAAACAATAAATTATCAAACATTTTTCTAAAATGTTCAAAACCAATAACTATATATAATTATTTAATTAAAAAATTAAATTAACAAATAAATTATTTACAAATTTAATAAAAAAAGACATTATTAAACCAAACAAAGGGTTATTTTGTGCACCTGATATAACAAGGGTCGAAAACTGAAATAAGAAAGACGCTAACTGCTGCAGACAATGCTCGATGACGTGATGCTGACGACTGGTTCGATCTAACCCCCACCAGACAGAAAAAGTCAAATATAACAATGACCTTTTAACTGTCATTTTCGATATTTATAAAATTTTAAAAAAAACCCTAACTGCCAAGGGTTCGAGCGAACGGGGGGTTCGAGCGAACCCATTAAATATCGATATTTTAATGGGTTCGCTCGAACCACCGTGTTCGCTCGAACCCTGCTAAACCGTTTGGTTCGCTCGGACTCCCAGGGGTAGTCCGAGCGAACATTTATGTTTCGCTCGAACATTGTCAAATCCGAAATTCCCACTTTCGCCAAATTCTTTCGTTGGCAAAAGTGGGAACCAGTTTTGTGAATTCACCCTGGTGCTAATTGTGCACATGGATCCCCAACTTTCAAACCTGGCCCTTGATTAAACCTTTCAATCTTGACCATCCATTGCCCTATTTTTGTTATAAATAGAGCTCTCATTCCTCCATTCTTAACAATCATCTTTCAAATTTGAAGCATTACACTTATGCTCAAATACTTTCAAGCTTTCATATCATCTTTATGCTCATCATTTAGCCTCTTTTAGATCAGGAATTAGACTAATATGCATGTTTAGAATAATTTCTTTATCATTTTAGCTCAATCATAGACTAAATATAGTATGCTAGGATAGTATTCATACTAACCTCATCATCTTATCATCTAGTGTATTGCATTTTAGAATCATACATAGCTTAATCTCCATTTCATGTTAAAATCTATCAAAGCATCTCTCGTTCTCATATTTGCCATCCCTAAACCATTTTGCTCAGTGATCTGAGAGCAAAAAAATTGGTTTGAGGGACATTGTGAGATAGAGAACCATGGGACCCTCCTTGGGAAGCTGAGTAACACTACGTTACTCCATAGCTTGCATCAAGAAGTCCTGTGTGTGTGTGTGTGGACTAGTATTAGTAATATTTTCACATATTGAGTTTTATCAGCCCACTTTTCCCGCATACACCTATAAACAACGCATACGCGCTCTTTTTCCTATAAACAGTGTGTACACGCTATTGTATAATATAATATATGTAATATATAATATGTGTATATACATATAATATCTGTAATATATAATATGTGTATATACATATAATATATGTGTATATATAATATATTAAACATATATATACACATGTAAGTGTATTGTCTCCCCCTCTCAAACGCATACAAGGTGCCTCTCTCTTTCTCTCTCCCTCGCTCTCTCCCCTTCTCCCTTCGTACATACCCCATCCCTCCCTCTCTCTCATTATCCCTTCCTCCATACCCCATCCCTCTCTCTCTCGCTCTCTCCCCTTCTCCCTTTCTCCATACCCCATCCCTCTTTCTCTTCTTCTCTCCCTCCCTCCCTCCCTCCATACCCCACTGCAACTATTTCTGCACTTCTATAGAAGTAAGTGAATTTATTTCTTGTCTGCAACTTCCTCTTTGATTTTTATCATGTATGCTCTTCTAAGAAAATTGACTGATGGATTTGTGTGTGTATATTGAATAGGAGGAATAGGGTTTAAAATTGAACCACGGGTGTATTACCGTGACGAACAAGGAAACCTACAACAATATTCTTCTCGAATGTGTTTTTAGTGAGTAGAGCAGATGTGGAAAATAGTGTCAACAAAGCAACATGATGAATCAGAGTACTTGCAATATGTTTTTCAGAAGGAAACAATAGGTAGGAAGAGAAAGAGGGACAGTAACACAGATGATGTCTTGTAGAATGATAGTGGTGGGTATGCGAGATTTCCCATATTGTTACACAACACCTGTCACCTAAAGAAATTAAAGTTTGTTGTATGCATGGAGGTGGTAGTATATGATGATCATCACTTGTCAAACAACTTGGAATGATACATACCCGTGAAAGAAATCAAGTGTGTAATTTCTATAGTTACAATCAAGATCAGTCTTATAACCTTGCAAATTTAATAGCATCATATGTTTTAGAACTTAGGCAGTACTCTTAGGGTTAGGTCAAGCTCTTACACTTGCTTTTTAGCGAAGCCTCATTGTTTGTTCGCTTCGAGTCTCGTTGTATGATGTTCTATTCATAACTTTAAATTTAATATATCATTTTATTAGCCCACCATATGATCCCTTAGGTGTCATTAGAGGTCGTATTATTTCCTAAGAGGTCATATGGTGTCCTATGGCCCCTTAACACCCCTCAGGACACCAATGACCCATAAAAACACCATATGGTGTTCTAAAGGGTCCTATGGTGTTCTATAACCCCTTAGGACACCATTTGGTGTCGTTATAGGTCCTATGGTGTGCTAAGGGATAATATAGTGTCATATGACCCCTTAGGACACCCTATGGCCCCTTAGATGTTATTAGGGGTCATATTGTGTCCTGGATTCAATATCTCTTCCTCTCCCTTTATCTCCCCTCCTTCTTCTCTACCTATCTCCCTCTCCCTCTCTCTCTCTCCTCTTCTCCCTTCCTCCCTTCCTCCATACCCCATCCCTCTCTCTCTCTCACTCTCTCCACTTCTCCCTTCATCCATACCCCATCTCTCTTTCTCTTCTTCTCTCCCTCCCTCTTTCTCTTCCTTTTTAATTCCTATAGTCACAATTGAGATCAGTCATATGGTGTCATGTGTCGTTTCTCTCTCCCTCTCCCTCCTTCCCTCCCCCCTCTTCTCTCCCTCTCTCCCTCCCTCTACCTCTCTCCCACTCTCTACCTTCCCTCCCTCCTCTCTCTCTCCCTCACTCTCTCTCTCCCTCTCCCTCCCCCTTCTCTCTCTCCCTCTCCCCTCTCCTCTCCATCCCTCCCCCTACTCTCCCTCTCCCTTCCTCCATACCCATTCTTCTCTCCCACCCTCTCCCCTCTTCTCTCCCTCTCTCCCTCCCTCTACCCCTCTCCCTCTCTCTACCTTCCCTCCCCCCTCTCTCTCTCTCTCCCTCTCTCCCTCCCTCTACCTCTCTTCCTCTCTCTACCTTCCCTCTCTCTCTCTCTCTCTCTCTCTCTCTCTCTCTCTCTCCCTCCCTCCCTTTTCATTCACATCTTTTCTTCTACCAATAGTGCATACGAGGTACCAAAAGTATTAGTTCACTGCCCTGGCATAACTTTTTTAAGGCAAAGGACTGCATACGTGGTACTTATTACTTATATTAAGACCATTATTCGTTGCCCTGTGATAACATTTTTGAGGCTTAAGAGCGTGTACATGCTACTTATTAGTCTAGAATGGGAAAAAAGAATATCGTTGGGCTTGTCAATAATTTATGGACTAACAACACATACACGGTTTATAGACATAGTTTTAGTTTCCCAAGAGCCTCAACGGCCTCAAAGAAGTTTTTGAGGTTGTTGAAGGCCCCACTAGAACCGTGTCTGCACTTCTATCACTGTTTTATACATAGAAGTAAGTAAATTTTTTGTTTTTGCATGATTTAAAATGATTGAATTGTTGTTCTTATTAGTTTTTGTCAATAGTATTGTGATTGTTTAATAGTTTGATTCCAAAAAGTAGTGAGAAGATGCATATTTATGGATATTTGTTTGTTTATAAAATTTTGTTTACATATATATGTAATATGATTATATTTAGGACAACTAATATCAACCATGGGAAAGAACAAGCGAGGAACGATGGAACAACAAGAGGCTCGAAAGGAAAGACAAAGGCAGCGTATGAAGAAATTGTGTGACATAAGAACAATGGGAGAAGAAGGTATGTCATCCTCAACATCTTAATTCGATTTACCAAATGAAGATAATGCACTTAATGAAATTGAAGAAGAGACATTTCATTTATCGTTTGAACCTAATGCAATTGAATAAGATAACGCATTGAATAGTCAATTCAATGATGAACATATTACGCCTTCTCTACTTGATGAATTGAATGTACATAATGCACCGATGTTAACAACTCCTAGAAACATTCGTAGGAAACCAAAGTATCTAATTGACATTGATGAGAATATATTGAATTCAATGCCCAATAAATTGAATGAACAAACTTGTAGGAGAATGGTTAAAAGAATATTGAAAAACTATTTTAATAACTTAAATCAAACCGCAAGATGTCAATTAATTGTTCAAATGATTAAAAATTTGAATTTTAGAGAGACAATGAAAATCCTAGGCCTAAGATCATCTGAAAATAACAATGAAAGAACTATTGTGAGAAATCTATTTGATGCATATCAAGCTATTGGTTCAAAATCACGTACTAAAGATTGTAATGCTACTCAACATGTCATTACATCAATCATAATGAGCAAGAAAATAAAAAAAGATCGTTTGATAAGCAAAACAAGTAAGTCATTAAATGTTAGTAGAACACCATTATGTAAAGCATTAAAGAGGCGGTAAAAAATAGAGGAACCTAACAATAATTCTCTTTGGGCATTCTTGGGTAGACTACCACGCAAAGACAAGGTTGTTGTTGATGCACTAAAAACATTAATTGAAAATTTTTGGCATGACAACACAAGAGTTTCACCCAACCAAAGAGATGTTGTTAGAAGGAGAATTAGGTCTACAAATTGTGAGCCACATTCCAAACACTATTTGGATATGACTCAAACTAAATTTTATGAAAGATTTGTTTAAAAATTTCCTCAAATAAGAATTTCTTAAAGATTTTTTGAAATGGCAAAACCTTTTTATATTAAGATTAATCATGTAGGCACCACGTGTTGTTGTAGGATGCATATTGAATTTTCCATGCATTATGATAGTTTTCATCATATTTGTTCTACTTTGCACACTAACGATGTTTTGTAGGAATCTAATATACAAGCACCTCCTAAGTCGGTAAGAGAATTTATTTCAAGTGTTTTATGTAATAGACATGATGGTTGCATTTATTATAAGATGTCTTGTTTGGAAGGTTCTTGTGCTATATGTGGTGGTTTGCAACATTTACCAAGATACGCACATTTGGAGAGAACACATGAAATTGGTACGAAACTAGTTTCTTTCAAAAAATACAAGACAATCACATATGGAGTTAAAGATGGAAAATATTTGAAGAGATGTGATCTAGTGAAAAATGATATATGTGTAGCTCAATTTATGAAAATGTTTCAAGAGAAAATAGTTTATAAGTACATAATGCATACACATAGAGCTCGATGGTTAGATGAGAAATTCAAGTTATGTAAGGACACATTTCCTCTTGGCACCATTGTCTCTATCATTTATTTTGCTGAAAATTATACACTACAACCTTAAATTGAAGTGAAATCCATGTATTATCACTCTACACAAGGTTCTATTTTTGTACACATAGCATTCATGCATGTAGATGATAGCATAGAGCAAGATAGAAAGGTTGTAAGAGAGTATCACTTCTACATAAGTGATGATCGTACTCATTAATCGGAGTTTTTATAAGGATGCTTTAAAGTTTTCTATGATAGTTTAAGGGAAAGGAACATACAATACAACTGACACTTAATATGGTCAGATAATTGCACCACACAATTTAAGAATGCAAGGATGTTTTATTGGTTGACAAGGATGCATATGACAAGTGATGTACAACATTTTTGGAATTTCACTTAGGCTGGACATGGTAAGGGAGTGCACGATGGTTCAGGAGCATGTGTGAAAAGAGCCCTAGCTAGGGAAGAATTGAAGTACGAAGGTGGTGCTAAGTTGATAGATGCATAAACAATTGTGTGATGGTGTAAGTCTATGATGGGTCCAGGTAATCCAGGTACGTAAATGGTTCGTAGATATTTTTGGTTGATCACTGAATCTAACATTGAAAACTATCTAGATTGTTGTACAGTTGTAGGATTGAGTGACATGCACTCATTTATGAGTTCAAATTCAAGTTCACTGGTAATTTATAAGAGACAGATGCTATGTTTTTTCTCTTCATGCATGTATTGTTTGTGGGAAGAATGTGAATCACAAGATTGGGTTGACAAATAGTCTTGTAGAGCATTGGTTCCCATTGATTCATATCAAATTCCCAAAGCACTACAATTGAGCCAGATGGAGACATCAATGGATTTTGACCATGTATCCAACCTAGTGGATTTAGGTGATTTTTTGAGTTAATTATTTTGCAAGTATTCTTTTTGGTTCATTTTGTTGTACATCATACTTTATTTTTGGTATTAATTAACACTTTATAAAATGCAGGTCATGTGTATGTAGTTGTTGCAGAAGAGAACAATGAAGAAGGAACAAATTAGTATTTGTGTCATTGTGTTGAGCCTAAAAGAAAATTGACAACCACAATCATTGATAGAGAGGGTATTGAGTACCCAATAGGGTCTGTTATCGTGATAAGAACATGGCTTCGGAGATACCCTATCAAGAATTCAGATGTTTGGTTGTTTGAGGACTTTGAAACACACAAACATATTCTTCATTTCTCTAACCTTGTTGTTGCAACAAATATTCATTTGATGAAGTATCGTGGTAGACCTCATAACAAGATTTTATGGAAAGTTCGTGAATTTGACCACTAGGCAATACTTGACACAATACGTGTTAGAGTCGATCCTGAAGGCTCACTTGATTGATTCTAAGGTTCAGAGTAGAATGATTTTGAAAATTTTGTATAAATCGTCGATGAATTGTTCTATATTCATTTTTTGTATATATAAATGCCCATGAGCTGATTTTTACATGTTTAGAGGCATAAATTTGTATATTTAAATGGCAATGAGCTGATTTGTACATATGTACATGCCAAATTTTCTATATTAAAATGGTGATGAGCTAAATCGCACATATTGTAATGCCATATTTTGTATAAAAGCCCATGAGATGATTTGTATATTAAAATGGTGATGAGTTGAATCGCACATATTGTAATGCCAAATTTTGTATAAAATCCCATGAGATGATTTGTAAGACATTTTTTTGTATAATCAAATAGCCAAGAGCTGATTTGACCATATTTAGAGGCAAATTTTTGAATAATATGTGACAATGTTTTGTGACTATTTTGTGTGTCAATGTTTTGTGACTATGTTTTGAGTATATGTGATGTGTCCCTAGTCAATCATGAGCATTCTTGATTCTTGTATAATCATTGAGAATTATTTGAGTCATTATTGGGTCATAGGGGTCATAGATTGAAACTATATACAATTTGAGCAAAAAATGTCATTGTTGTCAAATTTTTTTTTAAAAAAGTTGTCAAGCAACGTCTACATTGCGTCAATAGGGTATGACATTCGACATTCTAGTGCTTTGGGATGCATGACAGGGGCATGCCTAGTGTAAAAATGCCCACCTAGACGTGCTCGTGACGTCGGTTTGTGCACACGATGAACCAAATGTATTCTATCCAGTCCTGCAACTTTGCATTGCAGACAACTGATGACTTTTGCAGCATGCGAAAAAATGCTACCAATTGAAAATAGCTTCAAGTCATAAAAAATAGAGATAGGACATTGTAGAGGAGCCTCACATGACCCCACATGTTCAAACGGATCAACAACATGTGTCTTGGATTGGAAGAAACAGTGCATCAAATTTTGATAATTTTTTGGACTCATGGCACTTGAGAGATCACCCCGGTATGGTATGACTCTCGACGTTCCGGTGCTTTGGGATAAATGACATGGGAATGCCTAGCATAAACCTGCCCTTCCAAATGCACTCGAGATATCAATTTGTGCACATGATGAACTGAATCAATTCTAGCCAATCTGGCAACTTTGCATTGCATGCAACTGACAGTTTTTGCAGCAGGCAAAAAAATGCTACCAATTGAAAATGGCTTTGAGTCATAAAAAATCAATAAAGGACATTAAAGAGGAGCCTCACACGACCCCACGAGTTTAAATAGATTGACCATATGTGTCCTGGATTTGAAGAAATAGTCCGTCCAATTTTGACAATTTTTTGGATTCAGGGCACTTGAGAGATCGCACCGGTACGGTATGACTCTCGATGTTTCGGTGCTTTGGGATACATGACAGGGGAATTCCTAGCATAAAATTTCCCACCTAGACATGTTCACAACATCAGTTTGTGCACAAGACAAACCGAAACAATTCTAGCCAATCTGGCAACTTTGCATTGCATGCAACTGACAGTTTTTGCAGCAGGCGAAAAAATGCTACCAATTGAAAATAGCTTCAAGTCATAAAAAATAGAGATAGGACATTGTAGAGGAGCCTCACATGACCCCACATGTTCAAACATATCGACAATATGTGTCCTGGATTGGAAGAAACAGTGCGTCAAATTTTGATAATTTTTTGGACTCATGGCACTTGAGAGATCACCCCGGTACAGTATGACTCTCGACGTTCCGGTGCTTTGGGATACATGACATGGGAATGCCTAGTGTAAACCTACCCACCCAAATGCACTCGGGATATCGGTTTGTGTACACGATGAACCGAATCAATTCTAGCCAATTTGGTAACTTTACATTGCATGCAACTGACAGTTTTTGCAGCAGGCGAAAAAATGCTACCAATTGAAAATGGCTCTAAATCATAAAAAACCGAGATAGGCCATTGTAGAGAAGCCTCACACAACCCCACGGGTTCAAACGGATAGACCATATGTGTCCTGGATTTGAAAAAATAGTCTATCAAATTTTGACAATTTTTTTGACTAAGGGCACTTGAGAGATTGCACCAGTATGGTATGACTCTCGACATTTCGGTGCTTTGGGATGCATGACAGGGGCATGCCTAGCATAAACCTACCCACCTAGACATGCTCATGATGTTGTTTTGTGCACATGATAAACAAAATTTGACCATTGCGAGCGTGAGGGTGCTCTCGCACCAAACACATATTGTTGTTTATATTCATATTGTCGATTTTTGTTGTTTATATTCATATTGTTGATTACATATGCAAATATTCATTTAATTTTATAAAAGGGCAGCCACCAAGTACAGCGAATACACAATAATGAACTGAATACAAGGAGTTTTGTAGGGTTAAGTCAACATTTTATAAATTTTATCAAATCATCTTCCATGATTGCAATGTTTTATATCATATATTTTTGTTGTTTATATTCAGATTGTTGATTACATATGCAAATATTCATTTAAATTTATAAAAGGACAACCAAAAATACAACGAATACAAAATAATGAACTCAATACACATTTATTGGATCGAATATCGATATTTATATATATATAAAAAGGCATGTTTGCCAAGTCAATACAAGTATTACAAAAATGTGGCATATGCCATGTCCAAATCAATATACAATAAAAATGTTGAATATATCTACATGTATTGGTCATTCTATGACCAAAACTAACACTATATGATCCTAAACTTGTGGTGGATAATAAAAATCAAACCTCTTCGATGCAATACATGGCTCTATAGATGGCTGCAAAACCACAATTCAAAAGCCAAGTTAGAATTCTTTTGTAGAAAATAGTTCACAATTAACAACATAACTATGCATTTAACTTTAATTCATTTGCAATTGAAATGTATATTACCTCATCAACTTCTCTAGTAGCTAATGTCTTTGCTCTCCTCTCCTTGTCACTCTTAGGAGTTTTTTTGAAGACATACTTAAATGGATCCACGTTATGGTCGTACCACGAATGGGTCTATTGTAGATTAAATGTACAATTAATACAATATACTAACATAAATATATCAAAAACACTTAAAAGCTATAATATAGAGAACAATGACGTACCTATGTCTGAGATGCTTCTCCAATGGACTGAGGATGGCTCACCATCGATGTAGAAACTGTCGCTATTACCTATATAAAAAATGTTCAAAGATTAAATAATTGATAAGGATTTAAGGTTAAAAACAATTAATTTTACATATCAAACAAAAGTGTACCAGATCCTAAGATGCTTCTCCAGTGCACAGAGGAGGCTTCACCATTGATGAAATAGGTATGGATATTTCTTGTATGAAAAAATTATAAGATTATAATATATCACAAGTTCACATGTACGCATGCATATAATCATGAAATCAAGAAAATAAAGTAGAGATACATACCTCCGCCCTCTCTTGATCCACAGGCGAATCAAGTGCATTCAACAAATCCACATAGCTCAATGGCCGTTGTACATGTAAAATAGACAAAAAACACTAATCAATCTACAAACCCCAACTAATACTTTATTTCAACATTTTCAAACAATTGTACAACTAAAAATGTGTTCAATTACCTTATTCCCATGTTTTGGCGTCTTCGAGGAATTCTTTTTCTTAGGACAAGCCCTAGACACGGAGGGGGTACCCCAAAAAAACAAAATTAAAATGAGATATTAGTACAAATAATAAATTAAACATAATTTTAAAAATCTAAAATGAAATGACTTGCATATTCCATCAAAACAATACATAAAAAGGGTTGTATAAAATATGATACCGTATAGCCTTGTAGGCCAAAATCGATCATTGAGAGCGTGATGTCATCAATTTGGGACATTTCATCCCCTGTCAACACCTACTAATCAGAAATTGGACCAAGAATTAAAGATAGTTAATATATCTTGTATTTTTTTGAATTCAAAGTGTACTATTCTATTTTAACATGTTACAAAATTTATACCTCAGGCATCGAAGTTGCAGCTATAGTAACTGGGGGAGGAATATGGGATACCACTACTATATCCTGAAATGCAAATTATTTGTCTCAATTTAAATCGATGTATAAATGAAAATTCATTTATGTAATTACAAA
>NC_081413.1:41487465-41504465 GCF_030272615.1 Cryptomeria japonica | reverse complement strand
CCTCAATGAAAACAAAGTAGTGAGAATGGGAAAGAGGTAATATTTTACATTCACAAGCTAAAAAATTAGTGTTAAATGTGATTGTGTAGTAACTAAAGATAAAGAGGATGAAACATCCAACTCTTTATGAGGTTTCTTGGCTACAAAATAGATTAAACTATTGGATAAGTGAAAAATTGCTAGTTAAATTTCATATTGGAGGATCTAAATATGAAATAATGTGTGATATAATTTAAAGTTATGCATACCACATTCTATTAGGTAGGTCATGGAAATAGGATAGGTAGGCTATTAATACAAGAATGATTAACTATTATAAGATAAAGAAGAATGAGAGGGAATTGTTTTTTCAAATCCCATGAAGGATAAATATGAGTAGATAGAGGTGTAGACTCCTAAAATTGTCTCATGCTTGGAAATTCTAATTTTACTAATTATTCTTCTTTATTATTTAGTTAATTATGTGTATTCTTCTAATTCACATCATTCCTCCACTTCAAATTCAAAATTCAAATTTCCCTACAACTCCATAATTAAAGAATGTTTAATTATATAATTAGTTTTTGATAATGATAAATAGGTTTTACGAGGACCTGAAACCTAGAGTTTTATAGACCAAGGCCAGCAGCCAAGCAGAAAAAAAACCTAAGAGAAGCAAGGGACACATCCCACACATACCGAAAGCCAAAAAACAAAACAAATAGAACCAAAAAAATAAGACAAAGTATTCAACTGAGAGAGTGCACAAAATTAGTATTCTTCTGAATGATCTTCTTGTTAATTCTCTCCAAATCCTCCATGATGAATATGGAGGACCCTTGGTCCAGGCTCCAACTCTTGGTTCTAGTGCAGGGATTGGAGGTAGTATTTCCTCCAACAACACTTTGACCACCCTTCGATGCATTCTTTTTCTGATTTCCCCCAAGGGAGGATCACTGGGGATGGGTCTGGATCTATAGTTGGACATCATAGAGGGTATTTTCTCCAAACCATCAACACTACTATTCATCGCCTCCCTGCTAATTTCCACCAGATTGTTCAGGCTTTCCTTCATATCATTCACATACTCTTCTAGATTATCAATTTTGCGCTCGTGGAAGATCTTCATAGTTTAAACATATTGTGATATCTTCTGGATCATGCTCATGATCTTCTCAATTTTACTAGGCCCAGGGGAATCCGTGAAAGTTTCAATAATTCCCTTAATCCCATCTTTCAGGGTTCCTATTTTATTATCCACCCACTTCCAGCAGTTTTTCTGACTTCTAGTTACCTTCAAAAATAGGTTTCCCAACACCTTCTTCTCCTTTTTCTCACCTTCATTCTCCTTATTCACCTTCCCATGTTTATGATTATGCACATTGATGGGGATATCCATCCTAATCTCGTGGTCTAAGTCTTTGGACCAACTTGATTTGGTTAATTTCATTTTCTTTTTGGTGGAGGCCTCTAGGTCTTACATTTTCCTACTGCTATATTTGAACTTACTTGTCACCCACCTTAGAGGATTGGTTTTTCTGCTACTGTTAGTTCCTGACATCACCATAAGCCCCCCTTATTTCTTTGGTCTATACTTAGGGTCCTTTGAATCATTGATGTCACAATAATATATGGCATTACCACTGTCATCCTCATCCATCTCTGTGTCAGAAACAAACTTCATATTAGGGTTAGAGGAGGAAATGTGGGTTTTATCCTTGGGGGAGGGTTTCACTTCATGAGCTTTGGTGTATTCTATAATCAACATTATAAGCCCTTCATGAAGCACATGGTTGTCTTGGTTTTCAATATGTTTAACTAAACTATTCTCCAAGGATGAAACAAAATAGAAGGGGATGGAGATAAATCTACCATGCCTAAAATGATATGAAAGAGTACTAGCATATCTACCATCAAGGGTGGTGTACCTAATGATAAAATCCACCATATCAGCCCAGAGGGAAATCGGATCTTTCCTATTGTAGCCCTTGTCCGCAATTTTTGAGAGCCTTTTTCGTTCCTTTTCCTTATCATAAAAGGCAACGATGACCTCCTCACCCCTCTTCTTGTCTATATAAAATTTCCTTCCTTTCATATCCAGACTAGTAACACTGGAAACCAAAGTTTCATCAACTTGAAACTTCGCACTGAAAGAAGTCAGCACACCCTTATTCCAACCTTTGACAAAGCTTTCCAGAATCAGGGCACAGTGACCATGCAATCTCTCCAAAAAGGACACCATGCCACCGTCAGATATTTACTCCCAAACCTCCTTATTCTTCTTCCACTTATTATAGATCAAGGGTTCAAACCTATTCTTTTCACCTCCCATTATATAGCCTGAGTAACTCATACATAGTGCTACAAAAGCAAAACCAGGAGGAAACAAAACCAAAACCAGGGCGGACTGAAAGCTCTATAACTTCACAAAGTGGTAATAATTAAAAATACCACCCCAATGGCTCCCATCCCATCATTAAATTCATTGGAAAGGCCTAAGATATTGGAATCACTTCTTTCTAGGTTGCACAAATTTTTTAGGTAAGCTTCCCTTCCTCTCCACCATTTAACCACCACGTAATCAATAGCGAGATTAGCAACATGATCCACCATTTTGTTTTCTTCCCAGAAAACATGCGAGATCTTGAAATCCTCCAGGCCAAAAATCATTTCAAGGTAGTCCTTGATCAAGTTTGAAATAGTCCAGTTAGGCTCCGTACTTCCCCTAATGCATTTCACAATTTTATGTGAGTCACTTTCTAGCCAAACCCATCTGAACCCTTCCTTGCTTGCCATGTGTAGACCTATGTAGGTGGCACTAACCTCTGAAAAATGGTTATTTTAAAATTCTATTTTGGTTTCTATTTATCTATTATTGTTTTTAATTCTCAAAAAAAAAAAAAACAATAAAGAAAATCATTTTGAAAATACAAAAGATTATTAGTTTGTTTTTCAGATATGTTTATAGATAACACTTGTTGAAAGTAATTAAGTGATGAGACTTATGTTTTGTGCATTTAATTCTTGAAGTTTGAAACTACCAACCTATTTGTGGTTGTATCTTGTGCATTTGATTTCTAGAAACAGTAACATTTTGATATCTTAAGGGAAATTAACCTTTTGTGATTGTTTGGTGCTTTGCACGCTATTTATTTTGTATCCCAAGACTCTTATGAAAGTATTCTCTCCCCTAACCTTTATGGAACTTGGGTGCAAGAGATCTCATATGGCTCTTTTTAAGGAGAGGCTTCCTTGGGGATTTCATCACCCCTTGGCTTAATCTTGAGCGGTATTTCATTTGGGTCAATATATAAAAAGGGTGAGAGAGAAATATATAGCCCAATCCTATGATTACATATTGAGTGTGTCAATTATGAAGGGGATGTATGGTCCTAGGAGTGGTTGTCTAGAGACTTAAGTGTCTAACCCTGAATGCATGTACATAGGTGTCCTCAAGTGTAACTTAAAAAGATTGTGATTAGAAGACTTGTTGGTTGCCAAATAGATTGGTGCAAAAGTTTCTCATTTTACCATAAATATATTAACCATTTGTATCTCCTTGAGTTAAGACACATTTTTTTGGGTTACATAGGCTATTGCGACCTTTAAAAGGAGGGTTATTAGGTCATGCCTCTAACCATTGCCCCCCTACATGTCCTCCTCTAGAAATATAACAATATGACATACTACT
Organism: Cryptomeria japonica; assembly: GCF_030272615.1. Lineage (NCBI taxonomy): Eukaryota > Viridiplantae > Streptophyta > Pinopsida > Cupressales > Cupressaceae > Cryptomeria > Cryptomeria japonica. The sequence goes on along the minus strand of NC_081413.1, from coordinate 41,500,795 downwards.
ATCTTGAGATACCAAATGTGGACCTAATCTATCTTGATAATACGTACTTGACACTTAGGTTGTAAGGAGTGTTTGAACTATATTTGTTTATTTTATACCTGTAGAAATTTGGTCCTCTTTTTGGCATATGAAGATACACTTCAAAATGAGTCATATAGTTTGAGTCAGTAGCCTACTGTATTTTTTTTTATTATCTATCAAAATAATAAAAAATTGCACCCAAAATTTAGGAAAAACTAGATCTATGCATATGCTCAAAACTCTACTGCATATTCTTACAGCATACGCTAGACTTAGTGCCACATTCCTTCTAATTTGTTATGAATTTGTTAGCCAAAACCAAGGACTTCATAGTTTACAAGAAAGATTTCAATCTAGGCTTGTGTTAAATTCCTAGCAACATTGAGATCTATCTTCATGTATTTCATTTAGAATCTACGTCCATGCCATCTAGGATTTGCATTAGTCAAAGTTTTTATACTGTTGCATTTTAGTCCAATTTGCGACATTGATCCTTCAAATCTTCAAAATAAATTATCCTAGATCATTTAGTATTCATTCTCCACAACTCAATATTTCATACCTTCGTTTTCACATTACTTTGAACCAATTTTTGAAGTCCTAGGAAGCAAGGACGATGATTAACAACATAGCCACCATCAAGATACTTTGGAACTTGTTAACCTCTTTTATCTATCCACCAACGGTCAAATCACCAAGCTCATAAATCTACTAGAGGGTAATATTATCAAATTCATCATTAGTATCACAAAATTTTAAGGTCTAGATTTTTCCTTTCACTTTCTTAGGTACGAAAATGTAAATTACTTTCCGAAGTATTTGTAAAAATAAAGACCAAAAAAACTCTATGGTCCCAATTTCATTTCCTTAGTATCATTGTTATTCCAAATTTGTCAAAAATTCAAAAAATAAAAAACACGGTGTCATTCTATTTGTACAATTATCATTTCAAAAACTTATTTTCTTTGAAAATATAAGTCAAGTATTTCACTTTCTTTGTTTCATTTTCCTCCTTAAAAGTTCAAAAATCTCAAAAACATAAAATAGATTGCTTGCATTGTCATAAGGTTATAGCATCCCATTTTAGTGTCATCTTTCACACTCAATAGGTCAACATTAGACAAGTCTCACAACCTCATATGGCCGGCACAAGATCATGGTCCAAAATAATACAAACTCCTTGAGTCTAAAATTGTTGATAAGTGGTAAAAAAATAAAAGAAAGTTGGATCAAACATTTGATCCCAATAATTCATGTAATGAGGAATTAGGCATATGTCAACATACCTTTTCCAAGTATGACCAAAATTATTCTCCTATATCTAGCTATTGCTCATTCCAAACTGATAACATTAATACTATATCTACCTCATGTGATTCTCAATCAAATAGTAAATTCAATGATGACACCTTGTGAGTTTACCCATAAGGGCTATCCACAATAGAAATCCAAGATTCCACTTATTTATTAAAATCTCTTATAAAAAACAATAACCATAGATCCAATGCCATCATATGCTCCATTCCTAGCCAAACCTACTCCAAAGAGTGCCATTCAAAATCCATTCTTAGAATACCATAGTGTTGAATCTTTCCAAGAATCCCCCATATATGTCAAAACTCATAACCTATGTCAATAGGATAGTCCAAAGTTACAAGAAACCAGTACTAACATAAATGAATATCAAGATACAATGACCCTCCAATCCCATCAAATTTTCAATCAAGAACCAACCTATCAAGATTCTTATGAAGATCCCCTCATTCTTTTGTTTATATCAATGATGATCCCCTCCCATCTCAAGAGAAAAGTGTCCTTCGAAGACCCATTCATGAACCACCTCCTAATGAAGATCATGATATCCCTTCTATCCCCTCTAATGATCCAATTTAAATCCAGAGGAAAGTGTAATTCCCAATGATCCTCATACATATCAAGCCCAAAGTATCCCTTTGTCTCCGCTTCATAAGGCTCAAGATCCTATCATCCCTCATAATACCGCTCATGATCCTAATCCACCTCAAGATCCCATCACCCTTATCCAAGATATTCATGAGACCCTTATCTATTACATTGGTTCCTTCACTTATCAATATTAATAAGTTATAAGTAATTATACAAGATTAAAAGCATATATGGGACCAACTCGGATCAGTAGGGAAATCCATAATTGGGTTTGATAGAATTTGGTAAATGATAAAATATACAATGAGATTTGAAATTATTATTCTTCTAGTGCAAAAAAGTAATTAAATAAAAGAGAGAATCAAGCCAATAGCCTTGGTCTTCCTCTTTAATTGGACTATTAATAACACCAATGAATATTAATAGTTTAAGTGCTATCTATCATGATAGAGTTTCCTTAACTAGAGAGATATACATTTTTTATGCTTAAGGGAGTACAAGCATGTTGCATGAAATGAGAAAGAGAGGATTTTTGCTTGGTCAAGTGGGCAAGAGAAGCCAATTATTTTTCATTGAAGTATTATTACTCGCATCATAAACAAGCCACACAAAAAATGTTTCTACTTTCTATAATACATAGTGAAATAATTAAATAAGTATTCTTGAAATAATATATTGCTATAAATATCAAAAACCATCATCAACTAAAAACACACAAATGGTTTTATCTACACTATATAGATAGAATCATAATCAATGTACATAAAATCATATTCATTTCAAAAAGAATTAATTTATTGCAAGGTTCTTTAAATTTGTGTAAATGGTATGTCAAATTGAAAATAGACTTTAATTGAATAAAACATATTCAAAGGTTGTATAAATGGAATACCCAATTTGAAAATAGGTGTCAATTAACTAGACCACCTTCAAAATTTGGGCAGATGGAATGAATAATTCAAAATATAATATAATAAAATAAAATCTCACCTTGTCATGTTGTGAAGGTGGGGGGATACATGCTCCTTTTTCTTTGAGAATGGGTTAATGCTTTATGCAAAAACTAGCTCTCAAGATTATTTATTTAGAAATATAATGATTGAATATATTCAAAAACAGAGTGAACATTCAAACAATACAATCATTAGACATTAGGAAAAAAACAAAAAAAACAAATGTCTCTTGACACTTGTACCTCATCTACCTCATCTATGATTATAAGAACAAGCAAAAAAGACAATATCCTAAGTTAATTGAATAAAAGTTAATTGTGAGTTATAAACAAACTATCTTCCATCTTTGCTACGTATCTCCCCTTGTCTCTTTTATACATGTATGATTATAATACAACTACGGTGGTATGTATTGAATAAAAGTTAATTGTTACAAAAGAATGGCCCAAAATTTCGCAAATTTTCCTCTTTGTACGATGTACATTCAATCCGAGCTCTCAGGTATGAATCTTGACCTTTGACATTTCAAAATCTGTGTTATTAGTCATAGATGTAACATGGAAATGCATTATTGGTGAAATCGACGGGGCGTCAAAACGATAGTATAAAATAGCGACGGAAGAGCACGCCAGACATGAGCTACATAACCAACTATGTCATAAGATTACATGAGTAAATTCCTTCACGAAATAGAGAAATTGAGCTACAATGCTTTGGCATAGTGTTTTTTTAGTCTAGTTTATTAAGAGATTAGAAATTAAATTAATGTATGAACAATATATAAAGTGTCAAATTATCAATAATACTATGTATGAAAATTTAAAAAATTGATTAGAAATTTATCAATATTTGTTATAAATATTGAAATGTGATTACAAATAAATTAATAAATTATTTATGTTAAAATTATATTATATTTTTGAAATGTAAATGTTTTTGGATAATATTTCATCAAAAACAATAATAAAACAATCAATAATAAGAAAGATATGAAAGAAATAAAATGATTAATAATGTCGTTGTCCAAATGTAGCATTAAGAATTTGCACCATATTTAGTGTCAAACTATACATAGGTTGCACATAATTTGTAGACATGCATAAATTGTAGTTTGGAATAAGTCTACTTTAAAACATACAAATTATGGTTGGCTCTAAAACAACTTTGCATGAAAGGATAATTATATATGTACCTCTGCATATTCTATGTGGTGTTAGAGGACAAGTAGGCCTACATATATTCCTAGTACTATAGCAATAACAAGAGCTATAATACAGTTGGAGTCTCTGCCTATTTGCTAAAAACAGATGAGTTATTGCTTTTTGTGAAAATAATAAAAGGATTGCTTTTTTTTTTACATTTCACAAGGAGCTTAGTGATTGATGTTATGTGTTTTTGGTCTTTTCTAGTACCTCAAGCTAGTTGTCTTTTTTGTTTGTCGTTGTTTTTGTTTTGACATTGAAACAAACATACATATATTTTAGCAATGAAAGTGAAAAAAGACAATTGATGGAGTAATTTGACTTTAGCCTAAACTAGCAATTGCACCTTGGTGTGCATTAGATACACCAAAGAGGTGTGGAAGGTCAAGTAAATAATTTTTTTGTCTATTAGTTGCATATTGTTGTGTATTAGATGAGGTCAATTGGTAGGCCATTTAGAAAGTGATGTTGATTGTGCAACAAAGGTCTTAATGTAAAAATGATATCTTCAAATCAATTATGTAACCACTTACATAGATCCAATCAAGAGTGAAATAAAACCTATGAATTACGAAGATAATTAGGCTCATGTTATGTTCATAACATGGAGAGAGGAAGAGATGGAGTGGGGAAGAGTGAGAGAGGGGGTAAGGAGATATAGATAAAAAAGGTATAGATAAAAATGAAGATGGAGGAAAGGGATATGGATAGGAGAGAATGTGTGTGTGTGTGTGTGTGTGTGTGTGTGGGAGAGAGAGAGAGAGAGAGAGAGAGAGAGAGAGAGAGAGAGAGAGAGAGAGAGAGAGAGAGAGAGAGAGAGAGAAGGGTAGAGATCTAGGAGGAGATAGAAAGATAAATATATAGGAAGTGATAAACAAATAGAAATAGTGTGGGAGAGATATTGGGGCAGAGAGAGAGGAAGAGATAATAAGATTGAGATAAATGAAGATTTGAGAGAAGAAGTATGGAGAGATAGAGATAAAGAGACAATGAAATATAGAAATAGAGGCCTAAGAATAGTGAGAGGGACAAAATGGGAGACAATTAGATATAGATATACATAGAGGTAGATAGAGAGAGAGAGATAAAGATAGAGAGAGGTAGGCAGATAGAGATGGAGATATAAAGCAGAAGAGATAGCAAGATATAGAAGAAGATGGAGAAGGAAAGATAGATCTACATGGTGATATGAAGTTATAGAGAGTATAAGGATCCATTGCCAATATGTACATGTTATGTTTCTTGTAGGGAGAGAGTGGGAGAGGAAGAGACATGTATATAAAGAAGAAGAGATAAAAGGGGAAGAGATAAATATATAAGAAATGATATATAATATAATTTGTAATATTAAAGTATTGCATATAATAATAAGTCTAATTTATATTATATATTTTTAAAATGAAATAGATTAAATCGAATAATAATTTTATGTAAAAATTAAATCTATAACATTTAATTATAAATCAAGGTTTTGTTTTTTTGTCAATGGAGCATGTTTATATCATATTATTTTATTTTATAATATTATACTAGTTAACAAAATTATATTTCTTAATCTAAATTTAAATTTTGAAAAGTATAAGAATATTAAATATTGATATTACCAACAATAATAAGATTAATTGAAAGATAAATTCAGTATTAACAAATAATTTTTAATTATAAAATTGAACGTAAATATAGTTAAGTTGTTAAATAAATTAGATTTGAAAAATTAAAACTATATAATTCATGTAAAAGATTAAAAATAAAATAAACTATATTAAAATTGATACAATTTATATTTTAACTTTTACATTAAAAATTACAAATAAAACCATAGTGAAAAAATAAAAAATAAAAAATAAAACATATTAAATTTTTTAAAAAAAATAATTTTGTTTATGAAGTTTTTATTATCTTTTGATATCATAAATAATGTCAAATATTATTAAATTTATTTATTTATTTTATAATCAATAATTTATAAGAATTTTTTATTAATTTTTTTATATTTTATAATCAATATTTTATATGATTTTTTTTATTAAAAGTTCATTTGCTTGCTGAAATATATTAATCTTTCACAAATTTTAAAAAAAACTTGTGTGAGCTATCTAAGAATTTTTAAGGTTTGTATCATAAAATTGAATATAAAAATATTAAACAAGAGTGACAATTATCCTTAAGAAAAGTGTTTTTGGGCCTATCAATAATTAAAACTAGCACTTGCATCTAAACGAGGTTCAAGTGATATGCTGATAGAAAATAAAAAGTTAATTTTAAATATTATATATAGTTCAATAACAATACACATTTATAATCATTGTATCATATAATTAGATATAGATATTATTTTAATAATTTTTTTAATTTTCTTGAATTTTCGCATTTTTTGAAAAAAAGTAGATTCCCATAAAGAAACAATTCCATAACTTTATCTATTGCTAATAATTATTTTCATTGCACATATTAACTTACAAATAAATATGGATATGCAGAAAGAGTAGCATTCCTTGTGTTAAGAAGATAAAGTTCTCTATAGTGCATTTCTTATCTTGATATCAGTGTTGCTCAACAATAAGATGCTATATGGAGGTTGAATCACAAGGAAGATGAAAAGAGATTAATTATTTTTAATGATTGCAAAAAGTAAAGCTTCAATATTGGTCATGGTTTTGATCTAGTTTGAGTTAACTATGGTTTGATTCCCAAACCTTTGCAAAAGAAAAGAATCCTTGGTGGGAAACTTAGCACAAATTATAGTCTTACCACCGATAGTTTTTGAAAAATATAAAAATTAAATAAAATATTAAATAAAAATTCTAACAAGAAAATATGATATAATAAACAAAATAAGGAGACCCATGCAAAAGAAAATTATAAAAATAAACGAAAGATTTATATTGTCACTCCACTTGTTTGAACCACAATGTACACAAAGAGTGTCTTTACGAAGCTACCACCAATACCTATCAATACAACATCTCTTTAGTGACTTCCCTATTGCACCTACTTGTCAATTTATAAATATTACTAAAATAGTAGTAATGAATTGAAGTCATAGCCAATCCATTCCTTTTATCTTACCACCTGCAAAATCAATATCTAATTCAAATTTTGTCATTGTGCAAGCACCAGTCCCAAACATTTCTATAAATTCACTAATTTTATCCAAAATATTCTAGACATCATCAACTACATTTTTCTCACATTTTTCACATCCAATCAATAAATGTATCCTTGGATTCCCTTACAACCTCATGAAGAACAACATGATTTTTTTTGTGTTTATCTATCATAGGTATAACATATGAGACTCCTAGCCTATGCGAAAATATGATCATTGTAATAGGGCGTGACATCCATATAAGTATAAAGAGTGAAAATTTAATGAGATGTTGAAGATGTGAATTGCCCTATTAGACACATTGGCAAATCTAGAGGCACGGGAAGGACACACAAACCGTTTGACAAAATGCCCAAAAGAAATTATTGCAAAATGGACTTTGGAAAAGGAAGAATGTGAATCGTTTGGAGATAAAAAATAGTATGATATAAGGAGAAAGGGAGACAACACAGGCAGTGTGGGTAGTGGGCTGCATAGTAAGGGATATTGGCCAAGAAAGGGCGTACTGGTCCAAGAGGAAAGAGCCCCGCGCAAACAAGAAAGAGAGAAGCCAAATGCGTGGCCAATGAGAATGTTTGATGAACCTGTGTGTGGGTAAAGAAGTGACTATGCATACAGGAAGTATAAAACTGCTTTGAATTAATCAAAGAACACATTACTAGAATGCGGTGTAAGTTAGAGAAGAGGGAGGTGATACCGTAGAGAGAACTGTGAGGACGAAAATGAAGATGGACAGATGGAAAATGTCAAGAAACCAATAGAGATCACCTTTCTGTAATCCATCTTTTGGGCATGTTACATAACTGCTTTCTATACTAGCGTTTTGTACATGTTTAACAACCACCTGAAAGAAGTTTGTCTGGAGTCGGGAAGATGTTTCATGAAAGCTTTTGTCAAACTAGATTTTAATTTTTAAAAGACATTAGAAAATCAAATTAATTTATTGGCCCATCATATTTGATTGGCCACTTATTTTTATTTTAATAAAAATAATCAAAAAGCCTAGGAAAAAGTGCACCAGCCAATGGGGATAACCTAAAAAAGAAAAAGAAAAATGATATTAATAGATAAATCAGATCAACTATAGGGTAAACTATAGAATAAATGTATGACATGACTTTTTATGAAAAATGAATTGAAAAAATGATGGAGATGAAAACATTAGTCTCCGCCTATAGATAGGCGGGACTAATAAGAGGCGATTAACAAATAGATTATGGCCAATATTTTTCTAAAGCTCTATGTTTCTTAGTAAGCCTGGTTTGACATTTCTAACTCTCTTTTCACATTTCTCAGTCTCTTTACATGAAGAATTTATGGTTAACTGATAGAAACAATCTTTGACTGACATTTAGTGTGGGTGCAATACAATGTAATGTAAATTTCCCTTCCCTAGGAACTAGGGTTTCTGATTGGTTAACACTCATACGATAAAAAAACAAGAGAGCTTATAATCTATGATCTACTGGTGATGTTATGTGCTTGGATTACTCAATTAGCCTTATGGTATATAAATCTACGAAATTAGGTTCAACTTAGTATTTCAAATAACCAACACATCTCAAACAATTAATTCAAAAACGTTTACATGTTATCTATAAACTTTTTAACTTTTGATAAGTTGTTTCCCTCCGCATTTTCTCACATTTGTTCTTGTCACTACCTTTTTGAATTTCCTAATTTCTATCGTGAGGTTCTCAACTTCTAGAACCACTTGATCACCCGACCAACTTGGGGAAGTCTGCATAAAGTCGACACCTCTATGGAATCGGACTTGCGGTCGCTTTCGAAAGGAGTTTGATGATTTTGGACTTCCCTGATCTCCCTAATTTCTAATATTCCTCAAGTTGTGATGAATGTTGAGCATCCTCAATATTTTAAGGGATATCTTCCATTCCAAGTAAGGATATTCTAGAATGTAGTTTCAAGTTATTTCAATATCTAGGGGTAGCAACAAGAGTGATGGTAAAGATAGGTCATACCTGGGCACCGCGAAATTTAAATAAACCTATCAGGTTGATAGGAATAACTGCTTTATGTCGCTTCTCTTGTTGCCTCATCAATTGCCACATCATGCATTGCCTCCAGGGAGAAAAGTAAGGGGAAATTTTTGAAGTACCATCATTAATGGCCATTAAACAGCCAAGGACATGAAAAAGGTGGCGGCATGCGTTACTTCATTTGAAGTTGTCATTTTTGCAGAAAAGATTAAAGATAGCTAAAGGAGGAAAATGTCATGATTTGCACATATTAGAATGGTTTTGCCTCATGATGGTGACCTTCCATTTCATAACCCAGATTTGATTTGGGTAGAGAAAGAGTAGAAGGATATAGTCTAACAGTTAAGGTCTTTTGCATGGAAAGCACAAATTGATTTCAGTGAATATAGGAGGGTCGTCACCATATTAGACAAGATTGTAGAGAAAATTGAACATCATGAACAATGCTTGCAGGGCGAGCTCGTAGCGGGAAGGAACCTGGATAATTAACTTCGACAAGATGGCGCTTAAAGCTAAGAAAGGCCCTCTGGTACATCCAGATATTGAAGAATTGTAGGAAGATATCATCATGGAATTGGCCGACTTTTTTTGAGCTACTGTACTTGATGAGGAAGAGTTTATAGATCTCTTTTTGACATTGATTGAAGAAGAGGAAATAGCGAAGGAAATTGACAAATAGATTGCAGAATGACACCCTATGTCAGAGCCTGAGTCTGGTGACTTTATATCTTTGTGGTCTTGTGATGTGATTTGGACTTTGTTGCTTAGTAGATCTTTTTCTGTTTTGAGAACGGTCATATTAAAGACCATTATCTTTAGTAACTATTTCTTGAAAATGGAAAATATAGGGGTTAATATTTATACATAAGTAGATTGGTAGATCTTGAAGGATATTTTTTTGGGCAAACTTTGTTTTTCTATTAAGAGCAAAAAACTTATTTAAGCATTTTCTTGTTTACAGCTTTAAATATAGAAAATTTGGTGGTGGCTTCAGATATTTATAATCTTTGAATTATGGTGTGTGAATGCTCTATGTTCTTTTGAATGGTTATCTGTGGATGCATCTATATTTGAAGTGGTGAATGGTTTCAGTTTTTCTATTGCTGCAAGAAATTTGTCTTTGAATGGTATTTTGTAGCAATCTAGTTGTTTCAAAATTGTGGAAAATCTAAAAAGTATTTGTATGTTGTGCATGCCTTTTCAAATATTTTTGGTTCAAAACTCTTTCCTTAATTTCTTTTTGTTTAAAAGCATTTCAGTTATTTTTCATTCATTGAATATCATCAAAAGGTTGTTGCCACCTTGCAAAATAAGTAGTGAATCAGTCAATAATTAGTCTGTTTAGACTGGTTCAACTATGGTTACATTTGTCACCTTTGTGGGTGGGAGAATATAGAGTGGGGTGATAAATCCATTAACCAACAAATTTTTGGCCATTCTACTGGGGAAGACCAAAAATATAAGATTTATGAAAATTAGTGTATCTTGGGAAACATTTTTAATGTCTTCTGATAAGAAGATTGGTGACTTTGTTTACACATATCGAGAGAAGGGTTTTCAATTAAATTTAAGTTAATACATAGTTAACACTTGAAAAGAAGGAAGGATTTCCACAATTGCATTGTGTGAAGTGCCCATGCCATAGGACTGACAAGTGCAACTGAGGGAAAGTGTAAAGTCGATCCTAAAAAACTACTACTAGGTACCTTTGAAGAGGAGAAAACCTTAGAAGAAATTAAAAGGGCTTATGTTTCGAGTTGGTTCTGTCGGGGCTTTGAAAGTGACTTTCGATATGATATAGTTGATGATAAAGGTCATATCACTAAGGTTGAACTGGAAAAGTTCATAAGTATTTTTGGTGGAGTTGAAAAGAAGGAAAAACCACCTCAAGTCACTCCCCAAGATGGCCTCTCGTATGCAAGAGAGGATGAAATCCTCTCGTGGTTTGATCCTATGCTTTTGGAATATGACAAACAGATGTCATAATGTACCACTTGCATGAATCATGTTCTGACCGTGGGTAAGCCAGGAAAGGATTCTATGTCTAAAGGTCCTTTTATTGCCTTTGTCAGCTCTATGTGGGGCGTAACATTAGAAGAAGATTTTTTTAATTTTTCCAGAGAGAATTCCCTTAAAAAATATATAGGGATTAAATGGAACCCTTTAAATCCCCTGTATTACCTATCAAAATCCTATAAGGATGCCTAGATGAGAAATAATGGACTCTTTTTGAAGTGATAAGCCCTCAGCCGATAAAACAGCTACCATTCCTCCATATTTCAGACGATCCTAAGAAAGGTGTCGAGGATATCTCTGACAATAGTAAATTTATTTCTTTATGCTATCTTGTAGAAATGGGAAGTAGAGATGTTCAATTTCCGAGTCTAAAACTGAGGACCCTTATCGATGATTATTTGTCTATTAATGAAATAATAGATAAATCCTCAACTGTTGAAAGTCTTGACCTATCATCATGTGAAGTGTTCGTACAGGGTCATGCTAGCTATGATATATTTAAACCAAGCTGGGAGATGTATGATCAGAGATAAGATTCACTTGTTAAATCTTCTTAGAAGGATTATTGTCAGTTATCCCAAGCAAGTCATGAAGAGGTAAAAAGTCTGGTTCCAGAAGCCTATCATGAAGAATGGTTGTTTGGGCATGAATGCATCTACAAAATTTTGTGTAGCCGTAATTGGAATCCTAGTCTGGGATCATCATTTGACGTAGTTCATCTCATGTCATCTCATGCATCGCAAACCCTCTTTTCCACACAAGTATATATTTCTCTCAACCTGTAAATGGTATCGCTTCAATAATATGGCTCTCCTTCATCACAAGCCCCTTTATGGTCGTGTACATATTTAGGTTCTATTTTTGTCTTGTTGTGAGTGTAGTTTGGTTTGCTTTGCATTTTTGCCTTGTTAGCCTTAAGTTTTTCCCATTCCCCCCTCCACCGTATTACTAAGCAGTGCCTTTTCCTTCTTTTAGGCCTGACTCTATTGCCCAATTTTGCATGCACTGGTTTGAGTTTTGGAGTTCTCTGCGTCCTATGACAGAGAACTCCAGAACTTTGTGGTCTTGTGATGTGATTTGGACTTTGTTGCTTAGTAGATATTTTTTTGTTTTGAGAACAATCATGTTCAAAACCATTATCTTTAGTAACCATTTCTTAGAAACAAAAAATAAAGGGGGTAATAGTCATCAATAAGTAGATTGGTAGATCTTGAAGGATCTTTTTTGGGGCAAACTTGTTTTTTCTCTTAAGAGCAAAACACTTCTTTAAGCATGTTTCTGTCTACTGCTTTGAATATAGAAAATTTGCTGGTGGCTTCAGATATTCACAATCTTTGAAATGGTGTGAGAATTCTCTCTGTTCTTTTGAATGTTTATCGATGGATGTATATATATTTGAAGTGGTGAATGGTTTAAGGTTTTCTATTTCTGCAAGAATATTGTCTTTAAATCGTATTTTGTAGCAATCTAGTTGTTTCAAAATCTTGGAAAATCTAAAAGGTATTTGTATGTTGTGCATTCCTTTTCAGATCTTTTTGGTTAAAATCAGTTTAGTTAATTTTTATTCATTGAATATCATCGGAAGGTAGTTGTCACCTTATAAAAGAAGCATAGAATGAGTCAGTATTGAGTTTATATAGGCTAGTTCAACTATGGTTACATTCATCACCTTTATGGGCGTGAGAATATAGAGTTAGGTGATAATGTATATTATTGTCCAAATATAATTTAATACAAGATGCAATATAATAATAAGAGATTAAATTCAGTACGCTGCTCATTGAACTCATCATGAAATCTATAATAAATAATGAAGATTACAACACCATATAGGTAGCTGATTTGTATCACTATATGAGGGTGATCAACATGTATGGGATGGAGTCCTCTTTTAAATTATTTAATAGAATTGAGGCATGAAACCCTTAGGTGTATCACCCCAATTCAACCCCTCATCGACTCCCCGACAATGTTGGAAACATAGAAGAGGCAGTGCCTATGAATGAAACCAGTCCTAAGATTTGTTGCAGTCTTGTTGTGCTCAGAATGCCCATTCAAGTCTATTCTCCTAGGTTATTTAGATTAGAAAATATATGATGTAGCTTCCAACACAGTTTGTTCACC
>NC_081413.1:41479465-41486965 GCF_030272615.1 Cryptomeria japonica | reverse complement strand
ATAATAGATAAATCCTCAGCTGTTAAAAGCCTTGAGCTATCGTCATGTGAAGTGTTCGTACAGGGTCATGATAGCTATGATATCTTTAAACAAAGCTGGGAGATGTATGATCAGAGATAAGATTCACTTGTTAAATCTTCTCAGAATGATTATTGTTAGTTATCGCAAGCAAGTCATGAAGAGGTAAAAAGTCTGGTTCCAGAAGCCTATCATGAAGAATGGTTGTTTGGGTATGAATGCATCTACAAACTTTTGTGTAGCCGTAATTAGAATCCTAGTCTGGGGATCCTCATCCAACATAGTTCATCTCATGTCATGGCATGCATCCAAAACCCTCTTTTCCACACAGGTATATATTTCTCTCAAGCCGTAAATGGTTTCGCTTCAATAATATGGCTCTCCTTCATCACAAGCCCCTTTATGGCTGTGTACATATTTAGGTTCTATTTTTGTCTTGTTGTGAGTGTAGTTTGCTTTGCTTTGTGTTTTTGCCTCATTAGCCTTGAGTTTTTCCCATTCCCCCCTCCACCCTATTACTAAACAGTGCCTTTTCCTTCTTTTAGGCCTGACTCTATCATACAATTTTGCATGCACTAGTCTGATTTCTGGAGTTCTCTGTGTCCCACCACAGAGAACTCCAGAACTTTGTGGTCTTGCGATGTGATTTGGACTTTGTTTCTTATTAGATATTTTTTTGTTTTGAGAACAATGATGTTCAAAACCATTATCTTTAGTAACCATTTCTTGAAAATGGAAAATAAAGGGGGTAATAGTTATCAATAAGTAGATTGGTAGATATTGAAGGATCTTTTTTGGGGCAAACTTGTTTTTTCTCTTAAGAGCAAAACACTTCTTTAAGAATTTTTCTGTCTACTGCTTTGAATATAGAAAATTTGCTGGTGGTTTCAGATATTCGTAATCTTTGAATTATGGTGTGAGAATGCTCCCTGTTCTTTTGAATGTTTATCGATGGATGCATATATATTTGAAGTGGTGAATGGTTTCAGGTTTTCTATTTCTACAAGAATATTGTCTTTAAATCGTATTTTGTAGCAATCTAGTTGTTTCAAATCTTTCTGGTTAAAATCAGTTTAGTTAATTTCTATTCATTGAATATCATCATAAGGTAGCTGCCACTTTGTAAAATAAGCACAGAATCAGTCAATAAAGAGTTTGTTTAGGCTGGTTTAGCTATGGTTACATTTGTCACCTTTGTGGGCATGAGAATATAGAGTTAGGTGATAAATCCATTACCCGACACATGTATATTATTGTCCAAATATAATTGAATACAAGATGAAATATAATAATAAGAGATTAAACTCAGTACGCTGGTCATTCAACTCATCATGAAATCTAAAATAAATAATGAAGATTACAACACCATAGAGGTAGCTGATTTGTATCACTATATGAGAGTGATCAACATGTATGGGATGGACTCCTCTTTTAAATTATTTAATAGGAATGAGGCATGAAAGCCTTAGGTGTATCACCCCAATTCAACCCCTCATCGACTCCCTGACAATGTTGGAAACATAGAGGAGGCAGTGCCTATGAATGAAACCAGTCCTAAGATTTGTTGCAGTCTTGTTGTGCCCAGAATGCCCATTCAAGTCTATTCTCCTAGGTTATTTAGATTAGAAAATATATGATGTAGCTTTCAACACAGTTGGTTCACCCAATTTTTCCACATATCCCAACTCTCCTCCTTAGCGTTAAGATGCAAACACCTACCTAGAGTAATTTTTCACTATTATAAGCTCTAATAATTGAGATCTATTTGCTTTGCTAGATTAGTTGATGCTAACTCAATGTGAAGTTTGTGATTGGGCACTATAAGAAGCAATATATGAAACTGGTGTCAAATTTAGAATAAATCAATAATATTATGTGTTAAAAAATTAACTAGAAATTTATGAAATATTTGTTATATTAATATCAAAATACGATTACAAATAGATTGAGAATTTGTTTTGTGTTTATAGTATACAATGTCTTTAGAATTATAGAGGAGTTCACCAAAATTAGCCAATAAAATAACTAATAAGAGAGAACTTATTCATAAGATATAGATGAAAAAAGGGAAACCATTATTTGATAAATGTCACATTAGGAATCAGTACCATATGGAGTGCTTATGCATAATCATAGATAGAGATAAATTATCAATGCATTATATTTTGTAACACGTTGTATACTTTGAGACACATACAACTTATGATTGGCTCTAAAACAAAATTTCATGAAAGATCAAGATTTCACGAAAGATAAATTATTTGTATTGAATCCTCACAAGGGATGCTGGAGGATGAGAATGAGACTGCCTCTGAAGGCATTTCCTTTTTTAATAACTTATTATTTAAACAACGAACTCATTGCACAGAGACATTTTTAGATGTTATTCTCCCTTGTGTTTCTCATGCTGATAATTTAATGCTTATGGCTCCTTTTATGCTTCATGAACTTAAAAAGGTTGTTTTCAGTATGGTGTTGGATAAGGGCCTGGGATTGATGGGTTCACCATTCTTTTCTTTCATAAATGCTGGAATTTTTTGGGTCCTAATATCTTATTGGCACTTGAAGAAGCAAGGATTAATAAAACTATGTTGAAAGAACTCAATCATACTTGGATCACGTTGATTCTGAAGAAAGACAATCCTAAATTTTTCGCAGACTTTTGACCTATTTCTTTATGTAAATCACTTTATAAGATTTTTACTAAGGCTATTTTGGTCTAGTTCGCAAAAATTTATAGGCATTGAGTTTTCATTGATGTCAACCGATATTATAGGCTACTAGTAGAAGTAAGTCAAACCGGTATGAATAATATTGAACTGAAAAAAGGAAGATTAACATGAAGGCTTGTCAACTGGCATGGTGGAAGACAAGTAGTTATTCAGACTATTAGTGACTTCACTGGTATGAGGTGAGATGCATGTGTGTGTTATAATCTTGAGTGATAACCGGTAGAGCATAAACCAATTTGGAGGATTGCTGCCTATTTATGATGAATAGGCTGAATGTTAAAATGATCACAAACCACCGAAGGTGAAGATGTGCTACTATTGTAGTGTGCACAATAGGAGGAGAAGGTCTCACAAATAAAGGCTTGTTCTGGTATGAGTTTGATGAATGTTCAAGTGTAAAGCGACCCTGTATTGGTGAGTTGAGTGTATGATCGATGACATGCCATGTTGAGCCAACGTGGCATGCATGCAGAGGTCAATGAAGCTTCCATTGACATGGTTGTTGAAATAGCTAGTCGACATTAATGAAACAACCATAAATCATGGGATGATAACAGATTGATGTGCGTTGAGGAAGAAAGAGTGACAAAGAAATATCAAGGAGTTGTTGGCGCCTAGATCAAAGCAAAGAAATCAGACTACAAGAGGACCTCGAGAAGGAAATAGTTGGATCATAAATGAGTCGACATATTTCAAGCCCGCAAGTCATGGTTGGGATTGGTATAATTAGCAAGTATGCATTGGATAATGGAAAATGCATACACATGCATTCCTCAAATGCTAGTGATTGATCCAAGGTAGATTGGATCGGATCTAGTGTAGATTTGGGAGGGTGAAGGAAACCCTAACCACCCTTAGTTTGAATTGATACTTGGTGGGAAAGCTCAAGTTTATATATGATGACTTGAGGCTATGATTGCTACTACTGTAAAGTGAAGGTAAGTGTGAAATCGCTATTCGAAAGTCGAAGAGAAAAACACTTGATGTGTTTATGAGTAAAGAATAGACTAGTAAGGAGAAGCAGGATAAACTGGTGTAAGGAATAAACCGGTGGAGTGCGTATAGAACACAGAGGTGACAAGATAGTGAAAATGGTACTTGATAAAGAGTGATCAAGTGTGAGTTGAGGATTGAAGACACTGTGAGAGGGGACTTAGAAAAGTTATTAGCAAAACCAAGTTGCAGAGTGGGTGGAGAGAATACAAACCGGTAAGGTTGAAACCGATAGAACAAAATATTGTAAGGTTGCAAAACTTCATTTGCAATAGTGTAGAGCCGACAGAGTGTAGAGTCGAGCGTAAAGAGGACCGACAAAGTACAAAGTTGAGGATAGGAGGACCGATAGATTGCAGAGTCGAGGGTATAAGCAGAAAATCGGTATTGTATAGAGCAAACACAACCAGTGTGGATAGAGTATGATTTACATTGTGATCTGATCAAACTATTAGTAGCTACTTCAGAAAATCATCTTAATGTTGCTTTCTAGCTATTGCAAGTTAAATCCCTTAATCGGGTGGACTTTAACAGGTCCCTTTGTAAAATCCATTAACCAGGTGACATCACTAACTAGGCTACCTTTAACAGAGTAAAGTCACTAACAAGACTTAAACAAAATCCCTTAACTGGGTGGCACCTAACAGTGTCTTTGTAATCTCCTAATAGGGATGGATCTTCACTGGGCATACTCCAGAAGAGTACAAATTTTGTGAGTTCCTACTCACACCATGGCTTTCTCCCATTTGGGCTTCCACAAGATAAATCTTGGTGTCACTGTATATCTCTTCATGCATGCATATTCTTCTATAGTAATTATGTGTATTGATGATTATTAAGATAGTGCAGATTTGAGTGAAAAGTTTTAATTGTGTAAAACTGGTAAGGTGTTGATTCACCCCTTCCCTCTCAGCAAGGGTTGGGACTAACAATTGGTATCAAAGCATAGGTCCTTGGATTTAGAAGAAGCTTAATATCTTAAGGAAATATCCAAGATGATGCGAAAGGAGGGTCCTAAGTTCTCTAAGGAGAATTATACCTTATGGTGTGGCATAATGAAGCTTTACCTAAGATCCCTAGGAGAACACTACTAGAATCATGTAATCACATAGTATAATGAACCTTTAGGGGTTCTCACTCCAGATCAGATCAAGGAAAGACAAGAGAATACTTATTCTATGGATCTAATTGTTAGCATTCTTTCTAATAATGAATATGCTGAGGTTCAAGATTTCAAAACAACTTTTCATGTGGAATAAGCTAAAGACAGTCTATGGAGGAGATCTTCATGTTCAAAAGGATAAAGTAGACAACTTGAGAGGAAATTTTGATGAGATGAGGATGCAGGAAGGAGAAAATATAGAGCAATATAGCAAAATAATAAAGGATGTAGTAAATTCCATTAAAAGTGTTGGAGGAAAGCTTGAAGAGGATGATGTGGTCAGTAAAATCCTAAGAACCTCACTACCACAATATTCCATAAGGGTTTCTGTAATCCAAGAATTCAAATCCTTGGGAACAGTTAATTTATTGCTTGACTCACTAATCAGCAAGTTGACTGCTTTTGAACTAAGCAACTATGACAACTGTGCACCAGAGATTGATGTTTATTTCAAAGCTTCCATAATGCATGCACCAACAAGGAGAAGAAAAGAAACCAAAAGTAGTTCTTTTACAAGAACTAGTCAGTCTCATGAAAGTGACAATCTGTTATCTAAAGAACATGAACAAGATGAGATTATAGCTCTACTGGCAAGAATATTTCTAGGAGTAAAAGGAAAGTATAAAGGTAAATTACCCTTAAAGTCATTCTTTTGTAATAAGATAGGTCATATTACATCTCGATGTCCTGATAATGATAGAGATAGGAAGGATAATATTAGAAGCTACAAGGACAAGAGCAAGAAGGAGTGCTATTTTGTAGAAGGAGGAAATACTGATGAAGAATCAAAAGGATCTGATGGATATGGAATTGCAAATTTGTGGCAGTCAAGGAAGATAACACAGAGGAAGGTAATATGGCACTGATTTCTAGCTCAAAACGATGAGGAGATTGGGTAATTAACAATGGTTGCACTCACCACATGACTGGTGACAGAAACAAATTCCTTAGCATGGAGGATTGCAATGGAGGAACTGTGAGATTCGGAAATGATGCTCCTTGTGCAGTAAAAGGTAAGCGATCTATAGCCCTAAATGATAAAACAAATTGTGAAGATGTTTATTAGGTAGAATGGCTAAAATATAGTTGGTTAAGTGTTGTACAACTTAACAAATCAAGAAGTCTGATTGCTACCAGTAAACAGTCTAGAGGCAATATATTTCACCTAAACACCACCATAGGTGGTTGTCTAATGGAAAAGGTAGAAGACAGTTGGCTGTGGCACAAAATATTGTGTCATGTTAACTTTTATAGCATAGAAAAAGTCAGTAAGGCGAAGTTTGTCAGAGGTATGCGTAATATAGTGAAACCTGAAAATGCTATGTGTAAAGACTGTCAATTAGGAAAGTTGACCAGGTCTAGTTTCAACAACAAATCTTTTTCTTTGAAAATGTGTTGGACTTAGTTCATACAAACGTGTGCGGTCCTATGAGAACCAAGAGTTTCTATGGAGACCGGTATTTTATGTTGTTTGTGGATGAATTCTCAAGAATGATGTGGGCTATATTCTTGAAGGAAAAATATGAAGCCTTTCAAATGTGTGAAGTCTATAAGGCTCTAGTAGAGAGAGGAACTAGTAAGAATTTGAAATGTCTGAGATCAGATAGGGGAGGAGAGTTCACCTCTCAATATTTCATGAATTATTGTAAAGAACAAGGGATTATGAGATAGATGTCTGCACCCAGAACACCTCAATGGATTGGGGTTGCTGAAAGAAGAAACAAAACTCTTATGTATTGTATGATGGCTCTGATGATATAGAAGGATATTCCACACATTTTTTGGAGAGAAGCAGTGAGCACTGTTGTGTACACCTTGAACTGCATACAAGTAAAGAAAGGGACAAATAAAACTCTCTATGAATTATGGTGTGGATACTCAACTAATGTTTGTTATTTAAAAATATTTGGAAGTAGGTGATATATCAAGAGGGATGAGTACTCTGGAAAATTTGTTCCCAAGAGTGATGAGTATTCTGGAAAATTTGATCCCAAGAGTGATGAAGGAACCTTCTTAGGTTACTCCATAAAGAGTAAGGCATACCGGTGTTTGTACAAAAGGACTGGTAAGATTGTGGAAAGTGCAAATGTCAGAGTAAATGAGTACACTGAGAAAAATGAACAGGATAGCAAGAGGGTAAGCACACAAAGATGGTGGTAAAAAAGGGGGGTATAAGTGGACACTTTTTTTTTTCTGAAATCAGGTGAACCTGAACTTAGAGGCAAAATTTGAAAGTCATCCACTCAAGATATGAAGATAATCAAAGAAAAAATATTGTAGTACTCTAAATCTAGTTTCCAAACTACTAAACTTTTTCAAAATTGGATAATATTAACAGGGTCAAATCCTTCGCGCATGAAAAACTGACCTTGTTTTTTTACTGAAAAACATAACATAGTGTCTGACGTGCACATCAAAAACGTCATAGTTAGATTTAGTATTTTGACAAATCCTTTGGCAGAAAGATAGTTAAGAGTGAGCACTAGAAGATGTGTATTTTTTTGTAATTTTTTGTTGAGTATTTTATTTTTAATGATTTTTCCAATCGAACACATCCTGAAAATTTGGTACTTGTTCATGAGTGAAGCAAAAGTT
>NC_081413.1:41471965-41474465 GCF_030272615.1 Cryptomeria japonica | reverse complement strand
TGCTGAAAATTATACTCTACAACCTCAAAATGAAGTGCAATCCATGTATTATCACTCTACACAAGTTTCTATTTTTGTACACATAGCATTCATGCATGCAGATGATAGCATAGAGAAGGATAGAAAGGTTGTAAGAGAGTATCACTTCTACATAAGTGATGATCGTACTCATTCATCAGAATTTGTACAAGGATGGTTTAAAGTTTTCTATGATAGTTTAAGGGAAAGGAACATATGATACAACCGACACTTAATATGGTCAGATAATTGCACTGCACAATTCAAGAATGCAAGGATGTTTTATTGGTTGACAAGGATGCATGTGACAAGCGGTGTACAACATTTTTGGAATTTCACTGAGGTTGGACATGGTAAGGGAGAGCACGATGGTGCAGGAGCATGTGTGAAAAGAGCCCTAGCCAGGGAAGAATTGAAGTACGAAGGTGGTGCTAAGTTGACAGATGCAGAAACAATTGTGTGATGATGTAAGTCTACGATGGGTCCAGGTAATCCAGGTACGTCATTGGTTCGTAGATATTTTTGGTTGATTACTGAATCTAACATTGAAAACTATCTAGATTGTTGTACAGTTGTAGGATCGAGTGACATGCACTCATTTATGTGTTCAAATTCAAGTTCACTAGTAATTTATACGAGACAGATGGTATGTTTTTGCTCTTCATGCATGTGTTGTTTGTGGGAAGAATGTAAATTAGAAGAGTGGGGTTGACAAATGGTCTTGTAGATCGTTGGTTCCCATTGATTCATATCAAATTCCCAAAGCACTACAGTTGAGCCAGATGGAGACATCAGTGGATTTTGACCATGTATCCGACCTAGTGGATTCAGGTGATTTTTTGAGTTAATTTTTTTACAAGTATTCTTTTTGGTGCATTTTGTTGTACATCATACTTTATTTTTGGTATTAATTAACACTTTATAAAATGCAAGTCATGTGTATGTAGTTGTTGCAGAAGAGAACAATGAAGAAGGAACAGATTACTATTTGTATCGTTTTGTTGAGCCTAAAAGAAAATTGACAACCACAATCATTGACAAAGAGGGTATTGAGTATCCAATAGGTTCTGTTGTCATGACAGGAACATGGCTTTAGAAATACCCTATCAAGAATTCTGATGTTTGGTTGTTCGAGGACTTTGAAACGCACAGACATATTCTTCATTTCTCTAACCTTGTTGTTGCAACAAATATTCATTTGATGAAGTATCGTGGCAGACCTCATAACAAGATTTTATGGAAAGTTTGTGAATCTGACCATGAGGCAATACTTGATACAATACGGGTTAGAGCTGATCCTGAAGGCTCACTTGATTGATTCTACGGTTTAGAGTAGAATGATTTTGAGAATTTTGTATAAATCGTCGATGAATTGTTCTATATTCATTTTTTGTATATATAAATGCCCATGAGATGATTTTTACATGTGTAGGGGCATAATTTTATATATTTAAGTGGCAATGAGCTGATTTGTACATATGTACATGCCAAATTTTGTATATTAAAATGGCGATGAGCTAAATCGCACATATTGTAATGCCAAATTTTGTATAAAAGCCCATGAGATGATTTGTATATTAACATGGCGATGAGATGAATCACATATATTGTAATGCCAAATTTTGTATAAAAGCCCATGAGATTATTTGTAAGACAATTTTTTGTATAATCAAATAACCAAGAGCTGATTTGAATAATATGTGACAATGTTTTGTGACTATGTTTTGAGTATATGTGATGTGTCCCTGGTCAATCATGAGAATTCTTGATTCTTGTATAATCATGGATAATTATTTAAGTCATTATCGGGTCATAGGGGTGATAGATTGAGACTAGATACAATTTGAGCAAAAATTGTCATTGTTGTCAAAAAAATTGTCAAAAAAGTTGTCAAGCAACTTCTACATTGCGTCGGTAGGGTATGACTCTAGATGTTCTAGTACTTTGGGATGCATGATAGGGGCATGAATAGCATAAACATTCCCACCTGGATGCGCTCGCGATGTCGGTTTGTGCACAGGAGGAACATAATCAATTCTAGCCAATCTTGCAACTTTTCCTTGCAAGCGACTGACGGTTTTTTGAGCAGGCGAAAAAATGCTACTAATTGAAAATGGCTTCAAGTCGTTGAAAACTAAGATAGGCCATTGTAGAGGAGCCTCATGTAACCCCACGGGATCAAACAGATCGACTGTATGTGTCGTGGATTGAAAGAAACAGTCCGTCAAATTTTGACAATTTTTTGGACTCAGGGCACTTGAGAGATCTCACCGGTAGGGTATGACTCTCGATGTTATGGTGATTTGGGATGAACAAAAGGGGCATGCCTAGTGTAAACATGCCCACCTAGATGCACTTGCGATGTCGGTTTGTGTACACGAGGAACATAATTAATTCTAGCCAATCTTGCAACTTTTCCTTGCAAGCAACTGACAGTTTTTTGAGCAGGCAAAAAAATGCTACTAATTGAATATGGCTCCGA
>NC_081413.1:41414465-41471465 GCF_030272615.1 Cryptomeria japonica | reverse complement strand
TCTAAATGCCTATGGTATAGAGATTGCATCAGGAACTAAGACTAGAGGTAATATCTTTCATTTGAATGTCAATGAGAAAAGTTTCTTGATTTCTTAGATTAATGAAAGTTGGTTATGGCATAGGAGAATGTGTCATGTTAATTTTGACTCAATGATTAAGATCAGTTCTACTCAAGCTGTTAGAGATTTGCCTAAAATTGTTAATCCTACTTGTAGTCACATAAATCTATCCATTTCAATTAAATGAATATTTTATATTTATTTGATTAAAAATCCACTAGCCAATAGTTAATTAAATTAACATTTAATTAATTCATTTTCAAACATTCTCCTATTAATTAAATAAATTATTCAATTTATTTTAATTAATTCATTAAACCAAATTCACAATCAATTAAATGAATAAATCCTATTTATTTCATTTAACCCCCTTTCTTCTTTTAAATAAACTAAATAAAACATTTATTTAAATCACTAAACCCCCCCCACTTGCATTCTTCTAAAAATGCAACTTGCACCTATTTGTTGAAATAAATGAATTTTATTTTAATAAAAATCCTATTTTCCCTCACCCACCAAACCCACTTGCAATCCTAAACCCCTTCCTAATTAGCCTAATCCATCCCCTAATTATTGTCACATTCCTAAACAACTTGAAGTCACTTCTCAAAGACTCCAAAGTCTTTGAAAAGCATTAAATACTTTATGTGTCCAACAAGCTAACCTCTAAAGTCTTCCAAACCACTAATGGCTCTTACATGACCATTAATGGCTCTTACATGACCATTTACAATTAAATCCACTTGCACCCATGGTTAGGGACTTTTACCCCTAACTCAACCCTCATGTGGCCCATGTGTCTTCTCAAGCATTTATTGCTTTGACCATGGTTATCCTCACTAACTCTTGCACAAGAGTTTATCCATTGGATATAAGCATTATTCTTTGAATAATGAATTTATTCACTCAACTCAACATTAACCCTACCTCCCAAGTTAACCCTCAGGTCATGTCAAGCACTTAATGCTTATTCCCTCTCCTCTCAACCCATCTCATGTTGACATTTGTCATCCTGGGATTGGATCGAAAGTCCTCACATCGATCATAAACCATTCAATCCTGACCCTTGTTTAGATTACTCAATCTCAACCATCCATTGCTCCATTTTTCCTATAAATGGAGCCCATTTCTTCATAATCCAGTTCCTAAAAACTTGCATGCATCTAACTTATAGCAAAATCTAGAGAGTATTTAGCATAATTCACTTTGGTCTAAAATTAATCTTAGTTAGTTACATAATATCTCATTTCTTAGCTTGTTCATGTTTGCATTTTCATGAGCATTTACTTCATACTCTTGAATCTCCATAAGACATCCAAAAATAGTGCAAAAAGCTACAGAGATCTACACT
This sequence comes from Cryptomeria japonica, assembly GCF_030272615.1. Classification (NCBI taxonomy): domain Eukaryota; kingdom Viridiplantae; phylum Streptophyta; class Pinopsida; order Cupressales; family Cupressaceae; genus Cryptomeria; species Cryptomeria japonica. The sequence continues at coordinate 41,470,054 of NC_081413.1, read as the reverse complement.
CATTTGGGAACTTGGAGAGGAGAGGAACAAGGGAGAGCTAATGGCGTAGGGAGCATCATGAGCGAAGTTTTAATGTTTGTTCGGTTTTATCTCTCATATGCTTCTATGCTTAATCTTTCTTGATAATTCTTTTTAATGGTTTAGTTTTATGTTGATCTGACTAAGCCCCGGACTAACCATTTTATGGCATTACACTACTAATCTAGTATGTAAGGAATGTCAAATGGGAAAGCAAACAAGAATTTATTTCAAGAGTATGCAATATACATCTGATTGATTACTAGATCTTGTGCATACTCACCTGTGTGGACATACAACAATAAGAAGTGTGCATGGTGATAGGTATTTCAAGTTACTGATTGATGATTATTGCAGGATGATGTGGGTTGCCCTTTTTAGGGAAAAATAAGAAGCATTGGATAAATTCAAGATATTCAAAGCAAAGGTTGAGACTAATACAGGACTAAAGCTAAACTGTCTAAGATCTAACAAAGGAGGAGAATTTTTTTCTAGTGAACTTGACTCATTCTGTGAGAAGCATGGAATTAGAAGATAATTATCCACTCCTAGAACCCCATAGAAAAATGGAGTTTTTGAAAGGAAGAACAAAACTATATTGAATGTTGCAAGGACTATGTTCATTGAAGGGAATGTTCTGAAGAGCTATTGGAGAGACGTTGTTAGCATTGTTGTTTACACATTCAATCGAGTGCATATAAAAGGTGATACCAGTAAGACTCCTTATGAGCTATGGTTTGGTCATGTTCCTACTATGAGATATCTCATAATTTTTGGAAGAAACTATTATATCAAGAGAGATGAGGGTATAGTAAAGTTTGATGCAAGAAGTGATGAAATAATTTTTATGGGATATCTACAAAGAGAAAATCCTATTGGTTCTACAACAAGAGACTAGGAAAGATAGTGGAAATTGAAAATGTGAAGGTCGATGAGAACTGTGGAAAATAAATCAGAACATGCAGATATGATGATGATCAGAGTATTGTTTTAAAGAAAATTTAGAAAGAAGAACTGAAGTGGAATGATTTGGTAGAGACGATTACCTCAGATATTGTTGCTACCAGTGAAGAGGTGTAGGAACCTAACAATTAGAATAATTAGAAGCTCTGAGGTATGTAAGATTGAATCACTCAGAAAATAAGATCATTGGTGATAAAAATTAAGGTGTGATGACTAGAAGAAGGCTAGCTACTGAAGAGGTACATGTTTTATTTCTAAAATGAAACCAAAAATGTCATTGAGGCTTGCAAAGATGAATATTGGATTAAGGCTATGGAAGAAGAATTGAATCAGATTGAAAATAATAACACATGGGAACTTGTGCCTAGATCTAAAGACAAGAATGTGATTGGTACTAAATGGGTATTCAAGAACAAATTGAATGAATCTAGTGAAGTTGTCAGAAATAAAGCAATATTGGTATGCAAAGGATATTCACAAAAGGAAGGCATTTATTATGAGGAGACTTTTGCTCCAGTATCAAGACTTGAAGTTGTTAGAATATTGCTTTCATATGCTTCTTATAAGGATTTCAAGGTATATCAGATGGATGTCAAGTCAGCCTTTTTGAATGGTGATCGTGAGGAAGAAGTCTACATTGGGCAACTTGATGGATTTTCATTATCAAATGATGGGGAAATGGTATGCAAACTGAAGAAAGCTCTTTATGGTTTGAAATGAGCCCCTAGAGCTTGGTATGCTAGATTGGATAAGTATTTGTTGAAATTGGGATTTACTAAAGGTACTGCTGATAGTAATCTATATTACAAGATTGACAATGATAACATTTTGATTGTTGAAGTTTTTGTTGATGACATTATCTTTGGAGGAAACGATGACTTGAGTATGAAGTTTGTTGGTGATATGCAAAAAGATTTTGGAATGTCTATGATAAGAGAGATGAAATTTTTCTTAGGTTTATAGATTTCATAGACTGGAAAAGGTATTTTTATATCTCAAGCTAAATATGTGAATGAATTAATGAAGAAAATTGGGTTAAAAGATTCTAAACCGATTGGAAATCCTATGGTAACTGGTTATAAATTGTCTAAGAATGATGAATCTCCGAAAGCTAATCAGACCTTGTACAGATCTATGGTTGGTGGACTGCTATACCTGACTCAGACTAGACCTGCCATTATGCATGTTGTGTGTGGCTTCTAGATATCAAGTTTATTAGAAAGAGAGTCATGTCACTATTGTAAAGATGATATTCAAATACTTGAAAGGGACTATGGATTATGGTTTATGGTATCCGAGGAATCATGATTTCATGTTATGTGCTTACACTGATGCTGATTGGGCTAGTGATGTTGATGGCCGAAAGAGTACCTCTAGTGGTGCATTCTTTTTGTGTAAGAAATTGTTTCATGGGCAAGTAAGAAACAAGATTCAGTTTCCCTATCTATTGTTGAAGCTAAATACATTGCTGCTGCTAGTAATTGCACTCAAGTAGTTTGGATGTAACAAATGTTGAAGGATATGATAGTTATCTATGATGAGCCTGCTATCATATATTATGATAATTCTAGTGCTATCAATATGTCGAAGAACTTGGTGCAACTTTGAAAGACGAAACATGTATCAATCAAATATCATTTCTTGAGAGAAAAAAGTTAGTGAAGAGGAAGTGAAGTTAGAGCATGTGTTTACAAAGGAACAAATTGCTGATATTTTCACCAAGCCTTTGCCTGTAGATACATTTGTCTATTTGAGAGGCAACTTAGGGGTATATACCCCTCCTGATGGGAACTAGATGCATTGAGTTGAATCAATTTGGTGGACTTCACAGTCTTATCTTCTTCTCTAGATTGATGAGCTTATGATGCTCCTCTAATGGAGTAGCCTATTGAGCTGGTTATAATCATGATTTGTTTATTCAAAGGGGGAGAGTTATTTTGGTTTTCTATTTTGAGAACGTTTTTCATTGATGTCAAAGGGGGAGAGAAAGCATGTGAAAAACTATCTTATCTATTGTTGGTGAGCTAGATCTTAGGGGGAGTTTTTTGGAGATGTTTTCTTTCTTTACTTTGATTGTTTTTCACATCCATATGTTGCGATCAATGCAAAAGGGTGAGATTGTTGGACATTGTTGCTGCTAGGATATGTTGTTGTCATTGATGTCAACATATTCCTATAATTTATTGCTATGGTGGTTGCATATTGGTTTATTGGGATTACGGTTTAGTATATGGAGTATTTCTAGTATCATAATTTCTTTCTATATTGGTTTCAGTGATCTAGGAGCTTAATTGATCATATCATATAATCTGGTTTACAGTTTCGTTCTTCTGATCAGTTCTTTGCAGAGTTTGGTATTTCCTCTGGTATATTATGGTTTGATCAGATCTTGAGTTGAGTCTTTGGGATATTTCTTGGGATGTTCTTGTGTATCTTTATTTTAGATGGATCTTGATTTGGTCCTCTACAAGTTATCTTTCCTCATGGCAGTTGCTACTGTTTGAGTATTCTCACATTTCAGATATCGATCGATGAAGATTTGATAAGTGGTGTTGATGCAACTTTTACAGATGATTCCAATGTGCTTGCTAGTGTTTTCTAATTGTGTCTAATTTTTTTTGATGATCTACATTGATCGGTGTGCATGGTTTTAGTGTTTTTTTAATCTGATGGTGTTCTTCATGCTATATGAGACCTATTTGATGGTGTAGTGTGTTACAGTTGATCTTGGAATTAACTTCGGTGGTTTTACATGTTTGAGAATTTTATTTAGGTCCATGTAATGTCATGTATATGATTATATTGGTCTACTGGTTGACCTTTGTATGGTATGATGTAATTTTGTAATTGTGAGTTGAGAGTTTGGCCGAACTTGTAGTCAAGGTTAATGAATTGTATAAATAGGTGATAAAGTCATGCAAGTTAGTGTGTCAGTGGTGTGTATGCATGATTAGAGAATGGTAAAGGTGTGAACAAGTGAAGACATCCTTCGATATTATGATTGAGCAGAGATTGGAGTGTTGCAAAGCAGAAATATGTGCTTAATCAGAATTGTCATCAAGCATTTGCATATACAATTCTTTCAATTCATTTGATTCTAGATTATTGTTTGAATATCTTGTAAGTCAATGAGACTTCCTTGTAAGGTATTGAACCTTCCCCAAGGGTTGTAGTGTTCTAGGTTATTGTATTTTGAGCAGTGAGCTCTAGGTAGTGAGCCTGAATGCATGTGCATTCCCATTGTAATTATTTTCACATGCTACTATAGAGTATCATCTTATTGTGGGTAGGTTCCCATAGTGGTTTTTCCCTTAACCTGGTTTTCCACGTCAAAATATTGGTGTTGTGTGTTGTGGTATCAATTTCCTTATCGTTGTTGTTGCTGTAGTGAATCTAATTTGTACTTGAGGTTAAGTTTGCTAATCCAATGAAAATCGATTCACCCCCCTCTCAGGTTTCATTCATTGATTGTTGCTAACAAAGTATAGTCTAAATCAAACCATGTATCTTAATTTATTAGAAGACTCTCCTAAATCCTATGGTAGAGCACAACCAAAAAAGAAGATATCTACAATAATCAAAAAATGGGATCCCACTACCATCACTAAATGGGGTGAGATGGATGAAGTAGACCTTTACAAGTTGATATAACAAGATCCAATTGAATAATTAAATCAAGATCACATCATAATACTAGTAGAGGAATATGGTAAAGGCTTTAAATTCTTCCAATAGATATAGTACAATAGAAAAGGTCCTCTTGGACTATAAAGTGTAGCGTCATAAACTTGTGCCTCCTGCAATTTTAACCACATTCGAAGTCCTCACTCTGATGATGACACCCTCCTTTATGACCAGGACCTCTTTCTGCATTTTCACCCCTTGAACCTTTCCTGTTTGAGCCCTGAGATAGCCTCAGGACCCTGTTCGGGCCCCAAGATAGGGCAGCACAGGGGTGTGGCACCCCTATTCCACTTGGATAGGGGCATGGTACCCCTGTCCCACCCTCTTAGGGTGGCCCCAAGATAGGTCCCCCCGACTCTATCTACACTTCGGGATCCCAAATCTTCCCGATGTTGGCCTTTGGTCAGATGAATTAATCTTTTGAGGCATGTATAAAAGGGATTTTTTTTCTCATTTGTAAGGGAAGGCAAAATTCAGGCAAAGGGATTATAAGAAAGCATAGGCAAAAATATACATGATCAAGCATTCAAGCATTCAAGTCTTCTTCATTCATCCATGGGAGCAATATTACAACATTCATTTGCAAGAATGTGTGTGTGTTAGGGTTTTGTCATGTTACATGCAATTTCATGCAACACTTGTCATTACATTCAAGAAGCAAAGAAATCATCATCACCAAGTTGTAGATCTACAAGGTATACATTTCCATTGTTTACATTCAAGCATTTGCAATTACTTTCTTTCAAGGTTGATTCCTCAACCAGGGTTTGACTAAGGCAAGCCCCTATCCAAAACCCTTCTCCCTCTCTTTTGTGTGTAGGTTGTAGGTGCGCAACTATAATTGTAGGTTTGGGCTTCATTTGCAGAGATGGAGGAACCTTTTTTGTTTCATGGATTTTATGGATGAGCATGTACACTGTCGCCATGGTCTCGATGAAGTTTCTCCCAATTTACAGGGAAGATCCATATCAGTCTAATTAACTCAGATCTAGAGTTACAACGCAATCCCAAACCGGTAGCTCCTCATTTCACTCAATCTCTCTCTTTGTTCCACATAGTCAACAAGTCAACTTTGCTATTTATAAAAGAGGTCAAAACACATTTCAACTCTGGCAATCCACTCAAAATTCACATTCTTGCTTCTCTTGGATTTGGATGTTGTGGATTCAACCCCTCTTTTGAATGTAAAGTTCCTCCAAGTGAAAATCATCCTAGTGACTTCCTTTCTCTCTCCTAGGTGAGGAGTCACTAGGGTTGAATTTTCCACTTTACATTTGTGTGAACCCAACATATTACACATTAATTCTTATTTCTTGTTATTAGATCTGATTAATTACAATTTGAATTTCAAATTTTCATTTCCAAGTTTGATCTATTTGCAAATTTTAGAGGTTAATTGCATAAAAAATACCCTTCATTTTGAGAAAATTAAGCTAATGAAGTGTAAAATTTTAATTACTTGTTTCAGATCTGATTTCTATTTCAAAATTGCAATTCAAATCTATCTCTTTATTATGAAAATTCAGTGGTTAAATCATAAAACCCTAATTTTAAGATTCTTCTATTTTCGACCTTTGATTGCAAGTTTGGCTGATCTAGACATCTCCAAATCGATTGTTCTTTTGGATTCCATATTAAAATCATAATTTCTATCATCCCTTAAAATATTGAAAAATGTTGGTCGGATCATGTGCACTTTTGCCATGGTCCTCAGTTTTTTTCCTGAAATTTTGGGAGACGGAATTGACTATATTTTTCTACTCAAATCCAGAAAATCAGTGTACTTTATCAATTTTAACACTCTCTAAGGTCAAACACAAATTCAAAATTTATCACATTCAAATCTTACATGAATTTTCATAAAAAGGTCCTAATTTTAGATCTTCTTTTCCAACAAATTCAGATTTTAAATAAGAGACCTTCAATGGTAATTAATAAATTGGATTTGCTTGCTCTTTCACATATGATTGCATTGCTTTTTTGCATATATTTACTACAATCATGTGTCAGATAAGAGTTTCTTTCATTTCTTATTTCTTCTATTTATTCATAGTACTCGGTCATATTGCATTGTTAGGATTTCCAAATGATTTTCTTTTTAATTAGATCTCAAAGCTTTCATGTATCTTTTATATTGCATTATGGTGATGTTGTTAACAAAATGCATTTCCTATGTTAATCACCTTAAAGCTTTTGTAGATCGTAAACCTAAAGATCCTAACCCTTGTACCTCTCTAAGGTATCTTGTGTGAATGATATGAGACCTAATGCTGTAACCAATGACCTGTCTAAACAAGAGAAAACATTGGAAAGTAACATGGATCCATCTTCTTCTCATACACATACCCTTGAGCAAGGGGGCAAAAATAAAAACATAAACATTCTCACATCTTTAGATTCTCCTTGTTCTCCTAAAACCTATCTTCAACAAAAAAGTATATGTCAGGAGGATGATGTCATGCATTTTATGCATGACCTTTCCCCTCACATAGAAATCACTAAAAATGAGGCTTTAGATGATGATGATGTTTCTCCCCAATCTTCCACAAAGGATAATCTTGATAAAGGAAAGGAGATTGTTATTTCACATGATACTCCTTCTTCAACTACAAATCTTTTTCTTCCTCCTTACACATCAGATTTCAAAGAAATTCATGATCTTGTTTCTTCATCTAGTCAATTGCAACATTCTTATAGTCATGACTTTCATATAATTACAAAAAAAAGGTTTTAAATGATAAGGAATTGGGAAATTTGAGCATGGAATTTATGTCCCTATAAATCCTCCTACACAAACTACTACAAAAGGCTTAGGGAATGATGCTCCTCTTTCTATGGACGAATTCATTAGGCTTCCAAACTTCAAAGATTACCTTCAAAGACAACAAATCAAATGAGCCCGCAAGAATGCTTCTTCTTCAAAGCATCCTTTTTGTTCATTTCATCAAACCCATGACCATAATGCTGATGATTGTAATGATTTTCAAAAATCTATTCAAGATGGCATAGACAGTGGAAAAATTAGAGTTGTGGATAATAAACCTTCCTCTCATAACAAACACTCTCCTCTATGTCAAGCCGATATTTACCATCCTGACAAATTAGCTGCAAGAATCTATTGGAGACTCAAATATGACAAGAACATTTCCTTTCCTCCTCAAAATAGAAAAAACAATCTAAAGCAAGTGAAAGGTATTGAATATTGTATTTTTCATGATTCATATTCACATTCTCTTGGAAAATGTTATGCATTTAAGAAATTTGTTCAACTGCAATATGATCTTGCACACATTTGTCTTACATTAGATATAGTTGTATTTCTTGGTAAAAACATAATGCCTTAGCACTTCTTGCTCTTCACCCTATGTCATAACTAGCCCATTTAATGAGGGCTCTTTATCATTTGTGGTGGTATTATTTTTATTTTACATACTTTGGGGTAGCAACATGAAGTCTATTTTCGTTTTTCTTTCTATACACTTATCTCTATCTTTGTGCATTATTCATTATTTGATCTGTTTTCTTGCATAGGGTTATTCTTATGTGAGCATATAATTGTTCTTTGGTTTTCCTCTTTGCTTGGAGAGGGGCATCTTTAATGAGTAGTGCACTTCTTCTCTTTCCTGCATTCTTTTGGAGAACTTACCTCTTCTATGGTTTTGATTATTCACAAGTATGATATGCCCCTTAGCATGGAAAGATCTCTTGAGAAGTATGTATCCCTTCCTTGAAAGGATTTGTTCCACTAGGAAGACATATCACTTGAAACTAATCACCATCAGAAAATGTGTAATGTTTCTCTGTTCTCCTCACTTGGGGAGCAAGTATTTTCACTCCTTTCCCTTTATTTCTTTTCTCATTTATCATTATTTTCTTTAGGGGATGCATTTTTCATATGTGATTATCATTTCTTACAATGGTATGCTTTTATTATTAATCCCCCTTGGAGAATATGTGATGATTTTTTCTCTCTTCCTTTTGAAGATAACCACTTCTTGAGACATGTATTTTATATTTACTAATGTCCTTTCTTGCATGTGTTAATGTAAGTTCATTGCAAATTTTCTTATGTTTAATCTCTCTCTAGAAGATTGTGTAAGCTCTTCTCATTGATCATACTCTTGGGGGGAAATGATCTCTCTCCCTCTCTTTCTCTAGGGATTCGGTTTGCCCTATTTTGTGGGGGGTGTGAGTTTTATTACTTGATTTCATTCCTTGTGCATAGTTGTTGGTTGTCGGTTCAAGGATTCTCTCTTATACAAGAGGTGTCAGTCCTTGTCTATAACTGCTTTTCACAATTGGTAATGTACATCTATGATAAATTCACCCATCCCTCTGGGGGCTAAACGTGAGTCATCCCTCATCAAGAATCCCTTTCACCTAGGAATAGGAGGAAGGATTTCATTTTTGTTCTCTCCCTTTCCTTGTTATAGAAGATATTATATTTTTCTAAGACAACTCCTCTTGTGGGTAGATGTCTTTTTAGCAAAGATCTCTTCTCCTCCAAGGATCTCCTTTACACTTACAACAAGATATCTCTTTTCAACTATCATATCCTGGCTTGAAGAAGTATTCCCTCTCTTGCCTGGATTTATGACAATATTGCATAGTAGATATCTTCTTTGTGATGAAGGTAGGTATCCTTGTTTTACTTTCCTTAAGATATCAACATTAAAATATGTTGACATCTTAAGGGGGGGGGCACCCACACTGATCCTTTGAACTATATTTCTCTTATGCATTATACAATGGGACAATCTTGGAACCAAAGGGCGGCCTCTTATAGAAAGGTTTCATCAATTTTATTGTATAATGTAAGGAAGTAAAGTAGCGGAAACAACTTCCTACACTAACCTTGAGAGGAGGGTAATGCAAAACTTTTTCAGATCGTTACAACAGTTACAGAAAATAGAAATAGATATAATAGCATTCATACCACAACACAATGATTTACGTGGGGAAAACCCTTTCGGGAGAAAAACCCCACCCTCCAAAAGCAGCTCAATATTTTATTCAGCAATCAAAAACAGATTACAAAATACTTGCAGAGCAAGCTCTTCACAGGAGTACCACTAATTAGAGATTCAGAGGCAACTCAATAGCCATAAGACTCTTACACACAACCTCTATCTCACACACCTCATAAATAGGAGATACAATACAAGAAACCGTCAAACAGTATTACAAAACCATGGGCTAAAACCACCCAATAAGGTGTAGCCGACCTTATCTCCCTTCTAGATGCCCTATGACATGTTAAAGCACACATCAACACGTGTCGCTCCCTTTTACAGCTCATTTATGTATTCGATACAAATTATTTTTCCTATTTCAGGAGTACAAACTTCCGGAGGCCATAACTTGAGAACCAGGTGTCCGATTGACGAACCGTTTGAAGCGTCGGAAAGCTCGCGAAGTGCTCTATCACCTCGTAACCCGCTTCACCAGTTACAGCCACTTTTCAAGACGTTTCGGAGCCTCTAAAGTCCCCAAAATTAAGTTTAAATATTTTATTGCACCCCTCCAAGATGAAAACTTTAATATCTTCAAAACTAGCTGTGACCTTGCGACGAAACTTTGCCGGAATGCTTATCTAGCCAACCAGAAGCTTCAGGGAGAGTTTTGCACCATTTCGTGCTCAAATGAAAACTTACTATAAATAGTAACCTCGCATAAATGCAAGGTTGAGACACCATTTTTCCCAACAAATCTCCCACTTGTCGAACACCTTGCAAGAGCGGAAGGGAATGTCAACACAATGAATCAATTGCTAGGGGCCATAAGGCCCATAGACTCTGAACACCATCTGAACTTCTCTGTGCTCACAGCCTTAGTTAAAGCATCTGCAACATTCATCAAAGTTTCCACCTTAACTAGCTTCACCCTACCATCTTCGACCATATCTTTAACAAAATGATACTGAATATCAATATGTTTGGTCCGGGCATGAAATGTCGGATTCTTAGCTAGGCTAATTGCACTCTGACTGTCACAGTAAACTGTCACTGTACCTTGTTTTATTCTAATATCTGAACACAGTCTCTTAAGCCAAATGGCCTCTTTACAAGCATGAGTAGCTGCCATATACTCTGCTTCAGTAGTGGATAAAGCAACCACAGCCTGTCGCTTACTCATCCAACTAATTGCACCACCAAACAAAGTAAACACATAAGCACTGGTGGATCTTCTGCTATCAATATCACCTGCCCAATCTGAATCCACATAACCATGGATATCAGGGGAAGTCATATCTCCAACTGAATTACCATGATAACACAAAGAATATTCTGAAGTACCCTTCAAATATCTGAAGACTCTTTTGACTGCATCCCAATGAACTCTACCAGGATTAGACATATATCTAGAAAGTACTCCCACTGCTTGGGCAATGTCTGGTCTAGTACAGACCATAGCATACATCAAGCTTCCAACCGCACTCTGGTAAGGCACTCTGCTCATGTCTTCCATCTCCAATGGGGATGTAGGACAATCTGAAACAGATAGTTTCATTCCAACTGTAAAAGGAACACTCAATGGTCTACAATTCTGCATGTTGAACCTCTGTAACACTGAATTCACATACTTACTCTGGCCTAGCCATAGCTTTCCGTTCACCCTATCTCTTCTAATTTCCATCCCAAGAATGTGCTTTGCTGCACCAAGATCTTTCATTTCAAATTTAGCAGCGAGCTGAGACTTCAATTCTGAAATCATACCTTTCCCTTTACCAATGAATAACATATCATCAACATACAATGCAATGAATAAGAAATGATCACCATAAGATTTATAATAAACATAGTGATCTGATTTAGAACGTTCAAATCCCAAACTCAACACATATGTATCAAATTTTTGGTACCACATCCTAGGACTTTGTTTGAGGCCATACAAAGATTTCTTCAATTTACAGACCAAATTACTTTTGCCTTTCACCACATAGTGCTCCGGCTGTGTCATATAAATATCTTCCTCCAAATCACCATGAAGGAAAGCAGTTTTCAGATCCATTTGCTCAACCTCTAAATCATAAGCAGTAGCAATAGAAAGCAAAAATCTAATGGACGTCATTTTTGCAACAGGAGAAAATATCTCACCGTAATCAACACCCTCAACCTGAGAGTAGCCTTTTGCAACCAACCTTGCTTTATACTTCTCAATGCTTCCATCTGAACCAATCTTTTTTTTGAACACCCATTTACAACCAACAGGTTTTCGTCCTTTAGGCAATGGTACAAGATCCCATGTATCATTCTTTTTCAATGCTGCCATTTCTTCCTCCATAGCAATCTTCCAGGATTCTGCATCATTCATACCTAATGCCTCTTCTACAGATTTCGGTTCATCCACACTAGTATTCAGAGCAAAAATACATCTCCAATCATCAGGTGAATACCTTTTAGGTGGTTGTCTATGTCTTGTAGACCTTCAAACAAGCTGAGTTGGAGGTTCTTCCTCCTCTTCTGAAGATTCAGAGCTAGATGAGCTCTCCTCAAATTCTTGCCTATCTAGGGGTCTCGATTCAAATCTTTCAGGTGTAGAAGGAAGTTGAATCACATCTTCTTTTTTAGTCTGTTCTGGCTGCAATGTAACAGAAGGAGACTTAATTTCTCTAAAAATAACACTTCTACTGTGAATTACCTTTTGTGCAACAGGGTCCCAAAGCTTGTATACTTTCACACCATAACTATACCCAATGAAGATACATTTCACAGCCTTGTTCTCCAACTTTGTTCGCTTCTCCTTTGGCACATGTGCATATGCCTCGTAACCAAAAACTCTAAGATGTCTCAATGAAGGCTTGTGACCTGACCATGCTTCCATAGGCGTTTTATCAACAAGAGCTGATGTAGGAGACCTGTTAACCAGGTAGCAAGCAGTGGCAACAGCTTCAGCCCAAAACTTTTGTTCGAGACCAGCACCACTCAACATACTCCTAGCCTTCTCCATCAGTGTCCTATTCATTCTTTCTGCAACTCCATTCTGCTGTGGAGAATACGGAGTTGTCTTCTGCCTGTTAATTCCACAGTCTTTTCAGAATCTATCAAAATCATTAGAGCAAAACTCACCGCCATTATCAGTTCTCAAACATTTTATTTTCTTTCCAGTCTGCAACTCAACCATTGCTTTAAATTCTTTAAAACGACTAAAAACTTCAGATTTACTCTTTAGAAAATAAACCCATGTCCTTCTACTAAAATCATCAATAAATGAAACATAATATGTGGATTTTCCAATCGAAGAGACATCTACTAGACCAAACACATCAGAATGGATAAGATCCAAAACACCACAAGTTTTATGAGAACTCGAGTAAAACTGAACGCGGTTTTGTTTTCCATAAATGCAATGCTCACAGAAATCAAAGTCAAGATTACAGTCATTCAAACCTTCAACAAGGTTTTTATTTTTCAAGGTCCTTAGACCCTTTTCTCCAATGTGACCAAGTCTCTGGTGCCATAACATAGTCTTCTCTGCAGGTAACTTTGCTTCAGACGAAAGAGCACCCTTAGGTACCCAAAAACCATTTCCATCTGCTGAAGGTGAAACCTTCAAATCTTCCAGTGAAGTATCCGCAGATTTGCTTTTTACAGAAGTGCTATTACACTCAACAGTGTATGCTTCAAGCTTATACAAAGTGCCAAACTTGACACCTCTAGCAACTACCATAGCACCCTTAATCATCTTACATCCTGCTTCAGAAAAGACTACCTGCACACCTGCATCTATCAGTTTGCTCACAGATAACAGGTTTCGTTTTAATCCAGGGATATGCAACACACCATTAATCCTTTTTATTCTACCATCAGAAAACCTGATTCTAACTTTACCTCGACCAACAATGTCTAGATGCGAATCATCACCCAGGTACACCTTACCTCCATTAAATCCTTCATATTCAGAAAACCAATCTCTATTGGAAGTCATATGAAAAGATGCACCTGGGTCAATTAGCCAGGCATCATTACCTGCATGAGTCGCCAAAGCCGCAATAAATGCATCGCCATCTTCCTTGTCGGACTCAGAATCAGAATTGAACTTTTTCTTTTTCTTCTTCTTTTCTTCTTTGCAGTCCTTACAGATGTGACCCGATTTACCGCAATTCCAGCAAATGACTTTGGACTTTCCAGGAGATTTCGATCTCCCTTTGGATTTGGACTTGCCGCGCTTCTCATTCTTCTTGCCTTTCTCCTTAGGTCTTCCATGAATAGTTAGGGCTTCCTTTGAACTGATGGATACCTTCCTTCGCATCTCTTCACCAAGTAGGGCACCCACCACGTCTTCATATTTCAAAACAACAGAAGTACTACCAATAGCCATAACAAGAGAATCCCACGAATCAGGCAAAGAGCAAAGCAAGATCTGACATTTCTCCTCCTCGTCCATCTTAACACCGACGGATACTAATTGAGCCACAATCATATTGAATGCTTCTAGGTGGTCTGCAATTCGTCCACCCTCTTCCATCTTCAAGGAATACAATTTCTTTCTTAAGAAAATTTGATTTAATAAAGATTTCACTTGATACATCTCACCAAGCTTAGTCCATAGCTTCTTTGCAGAGTTTTCTTCATGGACATTGATTAGAACAGAGTCTGCCAGGCACAGTCTGATTAGACCCTTGGCTTTTTGGTCCATAACATCATACTGAGCTGCCGCAGTAGGATCTGAGGGCCTTTGGACATTCGCATCAACAGCATCCCAAAGATCTCGATCTATTAGCAGATCTTCCATCTTCAGCTTCCACATCTCAAAATTACTTCCATTAAATTTCTCCACCTCTATTCTCCCTGACGAACTCGCCATCTGAATATTCCTGCAACAAGATCAAAAAGTGTCTTCTGCACAAGCTCCCACTCAAATCTGGATTAGTTCAAAAAACCCAACTGCCCACAATTGAAACCAAAGGTGATCAGGCTCTGATACCACTTGTAAGGAAGTAAAGTAGCGGAAACAACTTCCTACACTAACCTTGAGAGGAGGGTAATGCAAAACTTTTTCAGATCGTTACAACAGTTACAGAAAATAGAAATAGATATAATAGCATTCATACCACAACACAATGATTTACGTGGGGAAAACCCTTTCGGGAGAAAAACCCCACCCTCCAAAAGCAGCTCAATATTTTATTCAGCAATCAAAAACAGATTACAAAATACTTGCAGAGCAAGCTCTTCGCAGGAGTACCACTAATTAGAGATTCAGAGGCAACTCAATAGCCATAAGACTCTTACACACAACCTCTATCTCACACACCTCATAAATAGGAGATACAATACAAGAAACCGTCAAACGGTATTACAAAACCATGGGCTAAAACCACCCAATAAGGTGTAGCCGACCTTATCTCCCTTCTAGATGCCCTATGACATGTTAAAGCACACATCAACATGTGTCGCTCCCTTTTACAGCTCATTTATGTATTCGATACAAATTATTTTTCCTATTTCTGGAGTACAAACTTCCGGAGGCCATAACTTGAGAACCGGGTGTCCGATTGACGAACCGTTTGAAGCGCCGGAAAGCTCGCGAAGTGCTCTATCACCTCGTAACCTGCTTCACTAGTTACAGCCACTTTTCAGGGCATTTTGGATCCTCTAAAGTCCCAAAAATTAAGTTTAAATATTTTATTGCACCCCTCCAAGACGAAAACTTTAATATCTTCAAAACTAGCTATGACCTTTCGATGAAACTTTGCCGGAATGCTTATCTAGCCAACCAGAAGCTTCAGGGAGAGTTTCGCACCATTTTGTGCTCAAATGAAAACTTACTATAAATAGTAACCTCGCATAAATGCAAGGTTGAGACATCATTTTTCCCAACAAATATCCTGGCTTGAAGAAGTATTCCCTCTCTTGCCTGGATTTATGACAATATTGCATAGCAGATATCTTCTTTGTGATGAAGGTAGGTATCCTTGTTTTACTTTCCTTAAGATATCAACATTAAAATATGTTGACATCTTAAGGGGGGGGGCACCCACACTGATCCTTTGAACTATATTTCTCTTATGCATTATACAATGGGACAATCTTGGAACCAAAGGGCGGCCTCTTAGAGAAAGGTTTCATCAATTTTATTGTATAATGGGACATTATTACAACTAGAGGGAAGCCTCTTAGAGAAATATGTCATCACTTTTCTCTTGTACAGTGGGTCATTCTCAGAACCTGAGAAAAGACTCTTAGAGAAAGATGTCTTCACTTCTTCTTTTCTTGTACAGTGGGTCATTCTTAGAACTAGAGCAGAGACTCTTAGAGCGAGATGACACCACTTTTCTCCTATGCAGAGTGATTTTCAGAACCAAAGCATAGACTCTTAGAGAGAGATATCACGCCTTTCTTGACACTTGTACTATACATTTTATACAAGTTGTATTGTACTCGGGCACAGACTGCTATGAGGCACTTTGAACCTCACTTACACACACGCGTGCTTGAGGTTGGGTGGAACTAACGATGTTCCCACTCTTCCCCTTTTACATGGATCACCCAGACAGGATTGGGGGCTAGATTTCCATGTCCTTCTCTCCATGGATCACCTAGTTTTAGGTGTGAGATGTCCATGGTTTCTCTCTTGTTCGCCTTTCTTCTCATGGATCACCAAAGTGTTTATTCATGTCCTCTCTCTTCTTCGTCTCATGAACTCATAGTTTTACCATTGATGGTTCATGGATGATGTTAGCTTTGCTCTTTTATGTGATTTCTTGTGTTTATGTAGTGGCATTTGTCTTTGTGTCCTAATTAGTTGTTGAGATATTTGGATATTGAGGTCTCTTTAGCTAGTTGGTTTGTGTTATTGTGTCTTGTCTTCATTGTGTGTCTTTTATGCTTGGTCTTGTTTTTTGTTTTCCTTGTTCCTTTTTGTTTTGTGTGCTCTTGCATATGTCTGAGTGAGTTATGATCCTAAGATTGGGGGCTTGGTTCCTTGAGATTAGTGGCATCTTATACTCCTTGTCGTATTGCTCTGCATCTCTCATCTTCATCTCTATTTCTTCTACTTTATCAACAGTAGTGGCGTAAGTCATACTCCCGCTAAAGTTGGGGATAAATGTAGTGTCATAGAATTTTTCCCCCTAAAATTTTAACCACATTCGAAGTCCTCACTCTGTCGATGACACCCTCCTTTCTGACTAGGACCTCTTTCTTCATTTTCACCCATTGACCCTTTCCTGTTTGAGCCCTGATATAGCCTCAGGACCCTATCTGGGCCCCAAGATAGGGCAGCACAAGGGTGTGGTACCCCTGTCCCACACTCTTAAGGTGGCCCCAAGATAGGTGTTTCCATTATGGATGAATTGATTATGTGTTGCATTGATTTTTTGTCATTGATGTCAACGCTAGCTATTATGGTTGGTTACAGGCAGACAAGTTTTGGTTACCTGTAGAAGATATAGTGTTATCGGCATAGGAGACTATCTATTGGACACTTTCAGCATGTTTGGATCAGTAAAGTATGTTTGATTTCATGTGTTATATACTCCATGAGAATGTTTTGGTCAGTTGGTATTAGCTTGGTAATCGGATGCTATCATACACTCTGGTAAACCCTTACCAACACTGGTTTAAGGCTTTACCGATAGAGCTTTCATTGAGGAATTGTGACAGGATGCATAGTTGGTGTTGTTGCAGCTTCTTCATGGATTTTAGGATGTTGAAGATGTTCTTTGATCATGCTTCAACTACTTGAAGACATTGCTTTGGTGTGGTGGACCCAAAATAGGTCTGGTACCTATCTAGGTTATGCACCAGTATCATGCTAACATGTACTCTACACATTACTGGGATGTCTCGAGATGATTTATGGATTTGTTACTATTGTTTTGGTCTTAAGCTGACATAGAATATCATTGTAATATGGAATCATGTAATGATCTTATTGTAATATATTTAGGTGGCCGACCTAATTGGTTTAGGCCTTAAGGTTTGTATAAATAAGAGGTATAAACTCTTTATAAAGTATCATGGTTATTGGAAAATTCATGGTCAAGGAATGTAATGTGTGAATATTGTAATATCATTCAAGCAGAGGAGTTGGTAGATCATTGGTGATCGAATTGGATTCAGAAGACGATTTAGTCCTTCGGCACTAAGCTTAACTGGGACTGTAATCAGGAATGGTAGATGCTATTTCTAGCAGTTCACTCTATTGGATTATTGTCCATTTATCTTCAGATGGTTGTAACCTCTCTATAGTCAGTGTGACTCTTTTGTAATGAGCACTACACTCTAGGCAGTGTGCCTTCTTGCAAGTGCAGGCCCCTCATTATAACACATACTTTCTACAGAAGTATCATCTGACTATGGGTAGGCTTCCCCCCATGGTTTTTCCCTTTCCAGTTTTTCCACGTATAAATCATGGTGTTATGTGGTATGGTTTCTTTGCATTGATTATCTAGTTAATTGTTAAGTTATATTGTTTACTGGTATCTCTTTCTACTGACATCTATATGTGCTTTACTAGTACTTGATTTGTTTAAGGTTCTATTGTGGATTAAAAGTTATAATCTGTTAACAACTAATTCACCCCCCCTCTTAGTTGTTCACCAGTTGTCCTAACAATTGGTATCAAATCTTTGATCCTCTTTTGTAGAAGCTTAACCACTTGAGGTAGATCCTATGGAAACTAACACTTCTAATCCACTGAAAACTATTTTCAGAAGAAATCCCTAAGCTTGATGGAAAAAATTATGGGACATGGAAAATTTGAATGGAGACTCATCCTAGATGTCTTTGCAAGGATATTTTGGAGATCACTGAGAAAGGATACACACCTTATGATCTAGCATCTGGCAATCCTACTCCTGCAGAGCTCGAGAAGTCCTCTTGTGTGCACTTACTAATCAGAAAATCATGGGATTGACTGATAAATCATCGGCTAAGGTTATGTGGGACAAATTGAAAACTCTTAATGAAGTTGACCCTACTATCAAAATTAGTAAACTTGATGGTTATTGGGTAAGATATGTGTTGTCAGTGTTTTAAATAAATTGCGAGTTTTGCCTTCAATACCTAAAGAGGTCTATCAAGGTTCAGAATTTGTTTTCTGGTCCAAGGGTTGTGGTTTCAGAGGGTTTAGGGTTTTGCATTTTCAAAATTTTTAGTATTCAAACCTTTCTTTCTTTTTTCTCATTACCTTTTTCCACTTAAGTGGAAGGGTTGGGTACATCATTAAAGGGGGAGGCCCCTCTTAGGTCTAGGCTTGGGTGGGTTCTGATGTTTTAATTTTTTGCCTATTCCTAAGTTTTAACCCCTTTAAATTCTCGAATAAGGTTCTTAAAGATTGAGTAGTTGATTGTTCATCTGATGACTATCGCTAATCCGCTATGCAAAAGTACCCAAATTTTATCCTTTGCGGACCAGCGACTAGAGGGTGGGACCCGCTCTTAGGTGGCATTCTCATTGTGTTAATGTACATATAAGTTGTTGGTGCATCGACGGTTTTTGCTAATCTGCTATGCGAAGTTGCCTGAACATTACCCATTGCAGACCAGCAACAAGCCACTAGCAGCAAAGTAGCTACATCAAGCGGTTAAGGCACGCGGTGTATGGTTGGTGGTTAAGTGTTTGTGACTTTTAAAGGTCAAGCAAGTTTGATCAAATCTCATGGATGTTGCTAATCCGCTATGTGAAGTTGAACAACCTTTAGTCTTTGCGGATCAGTGACTAAGTGGTGGGGCCCGTGAAAAGAAAGTGGTTTCAGTCTGTTAACATGTTTGCATGTTCCGAGAACATCAAGGGTGGTCGCTATACTACAAAGGGAAGTTTCCTGAAAGTTAGTCTTCGTGGATCAGCAACAAGCCACTAGCTGGAATGGTTCAAGCCACTAGTTCATGCAAACAGTTACGATGGAAAATAAAATGGTAGCGGTTAAAATCTTAAAGGTTTTAAAGATCGGTCAGTTTTGTATCATCCGATGGCTATCGTTAATCCGCTATGTGAAGTTGCATGACCTTTAGCTTTCGTGGATCAGAGACTAAATGGTGGGACCCACTCTAAAATGCACAACTCAGGTAAGTTAAAAAGCATGCTAGTTTTGTATCATCTCACGACTCTTGCTAATCCGCTATGCGGAGAAGCTTGAGCATTAGTCATCGCGGATTAGTGACTAATGAAAAAATACTTAGAGAAATTCTCTTCTGATCCGTTGGAGCCAAAATTTTGAATCATTTATGAAGATTAATTGCTGAAGTGTGTCGTTTAATTGATCCTCATAAATGCTCAGTTGCCATTATAATTCCTCCATGAGCTATGGTCTTTGAATTACAAAAAGCATTCAAGGAAATATTGCAGAGGATCAAGTGCATGGGTCAATTTTCTCATGCAGTGAGTAAGTTTTCTTGCAACTATGTTTTACAATTATAGACTACTTGATTATTGAGTGCTTGAATTTTCAGAGAGGTTGTTTGAATTGTTATTAAAGTATGGGTAATTCTGAGATGGCCCCACGAAGGGAATTCAGAGGGAAGCTAGACTATTAGGAAAGAGCAATTTGTGATGATTTCTTAGAGCAATTGTCCCAATCTACCAATAGTGCAGTAAAAATGAAGGAGCTTGTGCCTAAATCTCCTTGCCTGAGAATTGGTGACGGTTTGTATGATAAGGGGTATTGGCTGAGAGATGCCTAGATAGGAATAATAGGTTTAGGACTTTTCAAAGTGGGTTTTAGGCAGCGAAGTTCCCCTATTCCAATGAATTATGTAAGGGAATTAGATGTTGGGAAGCTTGTAGTGCCTGGAGTTTTCATGGATGTTGATCTATTGACCCAAATTGCAAAAAACTATGATCCCATTACTAAGACTGTAAGGAATGTAAATGGTGGGGTTTTAATTGAAATCACTGATGATGAATTCAGAAGAGTTTTCTGACTTAGTGAGGTTTCAAATTACTTGGAGCCCATTAATTTTGAATTGCTTGAGAAGGTTTATGAGGCACAGAGGGATCACTTCAGGAATGGTCCATTGAAAGAATTCTTTGCAAAAATAGGGGGATTGATATTAGAAAGCCCAAGCACAATGGAGCCTTTCCCTTTGAATTTCTTTACTCTGAGGGATAAAGGAATCTACTAGTCTTTGTGTCAGATTTTTGGGGAAGATGCAGAAACCACCATGCCGACTCACTACATTGTTGGCATTATACACTCTAATGAGAAATGACGGTGTTGTCATTGATGGCAAACTTCTGGTAACCACTCGATATTCATCTAGTAAAGCCACCGGCACTGGCATAGACATCTACATACACCGACAGGCACTGCACGGACAGCGGCTACAATGCATACCGACACTCCAACCGACAGGGAATAAACTTTTGTTTATTGTATTTAATGTAATTATCTTTTGTAAAGCCAACATGGCATATTATAAAAGAATCATATATATGTATGAGATCTTATAGGTCATTTTGTGTAAGAAGTATGGTAGAAGGATATTATGAATGAATGATATTTTTGTATAAGGAGATATAAGTTGACAACAAAGGTTTTGGTTACAGAATAAGCTTAAACCGGTACTGAACCTGGCATAGTTGATGTTGATTTGAAGCAGTACATTGTATTGGATTTTCATAATCCATTTTGTAAGTCGGTGAGACTTCTATCTTGTAAATTGAGCAGTGAGCTCTAGGCAGTTGGCCTTCCTGCATGTGCAGGCCCCTCATTGTAAGTAATATTTATTCATCGGCTAGTGAGTGAATATTGTGGGTCACAAATCTCACCAAGGTTTTTCCCACATCGGGTTTCATCATTAAACATCTTGTGTTATGGTGTGTTTTCTATGTTGTCTTTATTGTTCCTTTTTACTACATTAATTCTTATTTACCGGTACACTGTTTTGTAATGCAAAATACTTAATAAGGTTAAATGTTTTGTTAACCGGTTAGATACGGATTCACCCCCCCTCTCAGTATCTTTGGGACTATTATTAATCCTAACAATTGGTATCAGAGCCTGGTCCTCTATTTTCAAAAGCCTAACTACTTGAGGAAGATTCTGACACCAGCACAGATGGAGAACTTAAGAAATAAATTGGAAGGAGCTCTTGTAGACTATTATTTAGAGAAGTTGAAGAATATCAAACTTGAAGATGATCTAAGGACTGCATAGGAATTCATTCAAGGACTTCAGGAGAATCTTACTATTGCTAGAAATAAAAGAAAAGAACTTCATAAGAAGATGCAGAGTGACAATGATGAAAAGGAAACTCTTCATGAACTTGTGAACAAGATGAGACAAGAAAACAATACTATGAGGAATGAAATGCAAGATATTACTATGAGATTTTGTAAAGACGTTGAAGATAGGAAGAAGAATAAATATGACTTGACTAGAAGACTCAATGATGTTGGAAATGAAAATCTAAGACTCACATTCAACATGATAAAACTGAACCTATGAGACAAATGGGAATTCTAGAAAATGAGTTGGTTACTGCAAATCAACACAAAGAGAAATTCAAGAAAAGTTCAGAGGAACTTGATGATATGCTGAAAAGTCAGAAACCTAATGGAGATACAAATGGACTTGGATTTGAAGTTGGAGAAAGTTCTGGTACTACAAACAATCATGATCATAGTAAACTGGTAAGACAACCTAATGCTTACAAATTTAGTGGGAAATGCTTTAACTGTAACAAGTATGGTCATAGAGAAAATCAGTGTAGATCTAGAAACAATCAGAACATTTATGCACCCACCGGTCAATGTTCCAAATGCAACAAAGTTGGTCATAATTAAGAAAACTGTAGAATGAATGTGAGATGTTATGTTTGTGGAAGATTTGGGCACTTATCTAATCAATGCAGGACACAAACCGGCATAGGATATGGAAAGGCTATTCAGAAGAATGAAGTGACTTGTTATGCTTGTAACAAAATTGGACATATTGCAAAATTTTGTAGAAGCAAGACTTCACTGGCAAATAATAAAGGACCCAATTTGAAAGGCAAAGAAAAGGTTCATGAGGTAAAGCAAGAATTTTCAAAACAATAGATTAGAAAGTCAGATCATAATGTTGATGAGACTATTCCTTCACCGGTATAACAGAGTATTACTCCACCGGTAGGAGATTCTTCATCCCACTGAGAAGTAACCTTTTGGGGGTATTGCAGCAAATTGAATATCATGCAGTTTACCCTCAGTCGATGGTGAGAAGATAGATTTCTTCTTTACTGGCAGATGTGTTAAGTTTTCACTTAACCGACAAGCATTTAATGTGGTTGTTGAAAGAAATTTCATTATAAATCATTAGTTTTCCTTCATTTTTGATTCACCGAGCATTCAAATTAGCAGAGAGCATGAAATCTGAGCGAAGGCATTCAAGGCAAAGGTGTGAAGTGGTTTCTTTCAAGCATTCAGACATTATCAGGAAGCTTAAGGTATTTTTCAAATGCCTTCCTCTTCTGCTCCCGAATTTATTGCAAACCCTACTGTTGTGGAAAATATAAAACACACTAGGCTCATATTTAAAATTATTCTCGAGATAGCTAAGCAAGACGATTCCATAGGCACATTTTCAAAGATTCCTAAAGGTGTAGCTTATGCTGAAGACCCTAGGATATATATTCACTACAATATTAAAGAATTAGGTTCTGAGGAAGTGTTAAAGATGTTTAAAATCATAATTTGTGATGAAAATGGCAATGTCAAACCTGAGCACAAGGTTATTGAGACTTTAGGTTTTGTGGAAATCTTGAACATCCCTAAATTTTTGGAGGAAGTTGTGAGAATTGTCCTAAGTAGGGCACATGGAGAATTTCTTTGGTTAGATTCAGTCTGCAAATTCACCTGGCAAGCAATTAGGGCAGTGATAGGTCTACCCTCAACCGACAGCAAACCTGACAAAACTAAGAAGGTTCCTAATAATGAAGTCATGACCTTAACCGGAGCAACATCTGATAGTAGATCTCTGAGAGTGAATGACATCAAGGACATTAATGTGAGATTCATAAGTATGATTTTAGGTTACAAGACTACACATGCAAACAAATTTAATTCAGTTTCTAGTCTTTGCATTAATAGTGCTTATGAAATGGTCAATACTGATGCAAAAATAGATGTGTATGAATGGTTGAAGGATGAGCTAATTGATAACTTGAAGAAGATAAAAAGTGATAAGAAAGGGACATTTTGTTTTGGTAATCTCTTAGTATGCCTTATGTTGTATTTCACAAAGGAAATTCCTGGTATTGGATAGAAAGACTTTGGATATGACATACCGATAGGCAAACAATTCCAAGAAGCTTTCACAGACATGGGTACTACTAAGGAAAACAATATAACTGAATATTTCAAATCTTTCCAAACCAAAATGAAAACCAGAGAGAGACTACCATAGTGTAGTAAATAACTATGATAAGGAAATATGTTTTGTAAAGAAGAAAGATGAATCATGGATGGAAGTTGTATTACCTAGAACTGTATGGGTAATAGAAATGGGTTATGAGGTAGATCTGAACATTGTTGAAACATATGCAAAAGCTTTGTTAGATGCACCTAGAGAGCCATCAGAAGAAGTTTTTGGTAGTGCTAAAACAATTGAAAGTGGTGTACGAACAATGAAACAAAGGAAGAGAAGAGAAAAGTATATAAGAGATGCTTCTAAACAGGTAAAGGAAGTAAAAGAAAACATTATGAACCTTACTGGTATAAAGGCAAGTGAACTGGAAGGACTGCAACCAGAGGCACACATTTCACCGGTTGGCACATCATCTGACAGTGAGATATCTGCAAAATTCAAGAGAGTTGATAGGAAGAGAAAACCCTCACCAGTACCCTCTCCTCCACCCAAGAAAACAAGAACCTTGAGAAAGAAACAACAAGCAGTAAGGCAACTGACAAAGAAACTTACACCCAAGAAGAAACAAAAATAGGTTATACCTCCTTTAGATAATTTGTTGAATGAAATAACTGATGATGGTAAGTTGGCAAATGTGAGAAAATTGTATAACACACTCACTGATTCGGAAAAGGAAAGTATTGAAAATAGTATAATTCTACATCTAGACATATACAAGAAAGTGTTAATTGAAGTTGTAGATGACTTACCAAATGATCTATATAGAAGGTTAGATGCAAAGAGGATTGCAGTAATGGAGTTAGACAAGAAACTTAAAATAGAAAAACTTCTAGCTGTACATCCAGTTAACTTTAAAGAGGAAATTGATGACTTGATTTGTGAGGCTAACCGATTATTTTTTGCTAGCAGTCACCGACAAGTGAGCTTGATGACTAGTAGAGTTAATGAGATTGCAGAGGAAACAACTGATAAATGGGATATCTTTTTGTAGAAAAAGAAAAACAAGAGGAATTGAACAAGTTGAAGAAAACATTTAAGGTATATCAGAAAGACAAGGACAAAGGGAAAGGTCAAGTTGGTGGAATACCAAGCATCAAAATAACTGACAACTTACCACCACCCTTGGACACTGCACTGGTACATATTGTTGATACACTAGCTACTAACAATGTAGGTACAACACATGATAACACTAACCCTGAATCAGAAATTCTATTCACCATCAATATGGACACTCAGGAAGTGAACATTGTTGTGGACAAGGATAATATAGAGCTAAAGAATGATATTGCTAATAGTGGAAACATTGCTAAGCAACTAGTAGAGAATGTTGAGGTTAAAATTAAAACAGAGCATAAACTACAAACGAAACAACCATTGGACACTGGTATGAATATTGGTAGATAGATGTTGGCACTGAGAAACCTACAGAGATAGAGATACTGGTAGCTGAGAACACAGAAAAACCTATAGAGAAATCGACAGAGGCATAGGTACATATTGAGATAGTGAAACCGATAATCACTAAGAAACCCAAACCATTACAAGTTGAAACACAAACTCAGACTGATCCACCCGAGGATAATACAAGCAAATTGGTAACTAATGTTGGGAGCACTGAGGTAATCAAAGCAGTTAGTCAAACATCCGGTACTTCTTTAAGTGAATTCAGGCCTACTAATGAGATAGAGGTACTCCTGGACTCTATCAAGAAGATAATTGACTGTAATGCATTGGCTTATAAAGCAATTGATGAAACAATACCTATTCTTAAGATGATTGCACCAAAATGTAATATAGATCATGTAAAGGATTTTCTAGGTTAGTTGGACACATTGTCTAAATTTATTGCTGGAAATATAATAACAGTTGATAAGGTTAACGAGGATACATTCAAAGAGAAAATGGAAAAAGAAAAGGAAAATTTCTTTGAGGACACAATAAAGAAGTGCACTGAACATATTAACACACTTTTACTGACACTAAATACAACAATTTTGGAATATAAGGAACTGTACAGAGAAACATGCAAGCCACATCTGTTGACAAAGGACATTGAAAAGGAAATAAGCAAAGTACAAAAGGAGATAGATGATATAGCTGATAACATTATTGGTTCATCTGAACCTATATCAGTTATTGAGCAAGAAATAGCAGGATTTGGGGAAAAGTTGGAGAGGTTTGAGAAAAAGAAGGAAAGGATCAAAGCAAATGCTAGAGAGCTTAAGCATAAACTTAGTCCTAAATTGGATAACCTTATCTCTTTGATAAATGAGATCTCTAAGGCATTAATTCAAGGGAAAAGATCACCAGAAGAAAATATCCATCATCTCACTGGCATGATCCAATGAACTAAGTCAACCATGAACGACAACAATAGATTCATGCAGAGTTTAAACTTGGTTTTGGCAGACATATTTCAGATTGTAACCAACTGATTACAAACCTTAAGGTGAAATTTTGCACTCATTTGACAATTTTTGACAACCTTTGTCATTGAGGTCAAAGGGGGAGTAGTAGATAGAGAAAAATGATCATTCAGAGTAGATCATCTGCTCAAGAGGAGAACATCTTTTTGGTAAATTTTTGGACTTCACTTTTTGGAACAGTTTTTGGATTTTTCTCATGAGTGTTGCCATCAATGCCAAAGGGGGAGATTGTTGGCATTCTACACTTTAATGAGAAATGATGGTGTTGTCATTGATGGAAACCTTCTGGCAACCACCCGACGTTCATCTGGTAAAGCCACCGGTAGGCATCGACACCAACATAGACATCTACATACACTGGTAGGCACTTCACCAACAGCGGTTACAATGCATACCGACAGTCCATTCGATAGGGAATAAAATTTTGTTTATTGTATTTAATATAATTATCTTTTGTAAAGCCGACATGGCATATTGTAAAAGACTCATATATATGTATGAGATCTTATAGCTCATTTTGTGTAAGAAGTATGGTAGAAGGATAGCATGAATGAATGATATTTTTATATAAGGAGGTATAACTTGATAGTGAAGGTTCTGGTTATAGAATGAACTTAAACCGGTACTGAACCTGGCATAGTTGATGCTGATTTGAAGCAGTACATTGTATTGGATTTTCATAATCCATTTTGTAAGTCAGTGAGACTTCTATCTTGTAAATTGAGCATTGAGCTCTAGGCAGTTGGCCTTCCTGCATGTGCAGGCCCCTCATTGTAAGTAATATTTATTCATTGGCCAGTGAGTGAATATTGTGGGTCACAAATCCCACCGAAGTTTTTCCCACACTAGGTTTTCTCGTTAAACATCCTATGTTATGGTGTGTTTTTTGTGATGTCTTTATTGTTCCTGTTTATTGCATTAATTCTTATTTACCGGTACATTGTTTTGGAATCCAAAATACTTAATAAGGTTAAATATTCTGTTAACTGGTTAGATACTGATTCACCCCCGCTCTCAGTATCTTTAGGAATATCATTAATCCTAACATAAATGTTTATGATGGCACAAATTTTGAATTCATCTCTGGTAGTGACCTTTGATTTTGCACCTTACCTTACTGATGCCATTCATGAGGGCCTGATTGGGATAAACAATGCAAAGGTAGATAGACCTTTTGGTTGGTATTCCCTCCTTATGCACATGTTTTCATTCAAAGCTGCTAAATATTTTGTGAATGAGATGGACTTGCTAAAGAAAAAAGATGGAGAGGATATGCTTGTTCAACTATGGAGCACAATTTTGTCTTGGGACAGAGAGGATGGAATTTATTTGAAGTTTGATAAATGTTTTGCATCTAGGCTTAGAATCCTTCTATGCCGGGAGAACCCTAGGATCCCTAAAGCCCTCTTAGAGTTCATTAGATCTAAGGAGTTCGGTCAAGATATCAAGATTGTGCACAATTGGGGTGACATATTTTTGTACCCAGTCTCTACTATTTTAGAGTTTATGGTTTTAAGGGAACTCCTTATCTCCTCCCCTACCAAGTCCCTTTGAATATAGGCATTGCTGAAATCTTAAGACAAATCGGAGGCCTGCAAGAAACAGAGTTGACAAATAAAGGAAGGGGAACAATTTTCCCAACAATTACCTTAGCACATCAATTTGTAATCACTAAGGGTGGTTGGGTACATTTTGACAATTTTCTCTAGCCATATAGGTTATCCACTGCAGTTGTGAGGTTTGTTAATCTAGAGGACTTCTTCAATGGTATGTTTAAGAAGAAGGTTAGATGTGTAGGTAGGGCTCATCAATTTCACTTTCCTGAAGACTTGATAAGGAATGAGTTTAATTTAGAGGAACAAAAAGTAAAGAAGGAAAAATAAAAAACATTCCGAAAAACTCTAGACTTTATCCAACATTTTGATAGCAATTATGATCCCTTGGCTAGTTTTAAACCTTTTGAGGAAAAGATTAAGTTTTTGGTGGTTTATTTTGGGGATCTAATGCAGACCTTAAAAGAGAAAAATGGGGTTTTAATGAGAGCTGATCCTGAGAAGGCTAAACTAGTTTTAGCTAAGCCTACTTATGCCAAGGTGGTTCCCCAAAGTGAGTAGGGTATAGTATATTAATTCCCAAAAGGGATGAGCCCTCCACCTCAAAGGGAAAAAGGCTACTAGAAGATGTTTTTGAAATCCAAGACTCTCCAAAAAGGCAAGGGGTAGAGCAAGAAGTCCAGACAAATGAGCCCTTATATTCTCCTTCCCAATCTCCAATTCACATGGGAGATGAGCATGAAGTAGCTGAGCAATTGTTGCAATTAGGAAGTCTTGGAGAAATTGTCTGCACATATGAAGAGATGCAGGAAGGAATGCAAGCAACACCAACAAGTGCCAAAATGGACATCATGCTTGAAGAGTTTGCAGGTAAGGAACTAGACTCTATCATTAAGCAGGCTAGTGATGAGTTTCTGGCAGATAATAATTTTGTTAAAATAGGATCATTCTTGCAATTTATTTGGAGAAAGAATTTAGAGAAATTCAAAGAAAGGTGTGAGAAAAGAAAGGTGGAATGTCCTTACAAAGATACATCTGTGGTTGAGGCAGATGTAAAAAGGGAAATGTTAGTAGAATTTGAGGCCATTACCCCTGAGCAGGGGAGGAAATTGATTGCAGAAGCTGGAGTTTTAATTCTCCCCAAGTGGGATATAGCTGATGCATTGATTCTTGATGCAGTTAGAAAAGAGACAAAGCCTCCAGAAGGAGTTCATTATAGTAATGATCATGCAGCCCTGGTTATGTGGTCGTTGAGAAGAAAGGAAAGTAAAAAGAGGAAAGACAACTAAGAATCCAGCTATTCAGGAGGCATGATTGTTAAGAGGGTGAAAGACATAGGATTGGTAGAGGCTGCTAGTACAACTTTAGAATCTACAAAATTTAGTATGGCAGTGGCTTGAGATAGCTTGTAAAGATAATACAATTGCAAAGTTAAAGAGCCGAATAGGAGGGCAACAACAAAAAGGTGAATCTTCTTATTTGATGATTGCCTCTTCTCCAGCCAGACCTCCACCTACTAGCCCAATCATTGAATTCCCTCTTTCTCCCGTGACTCCTAGTTTTCAATCTACTGAGAGTATTCAAGATGAGATGGAAAAGTTAAAGCAGGCTCAGGCCATTTTCACAAATTAATATGAGGAGAAGATCAGGGGAACAATTTTGAAATTTGCTGATACAGTTGGGGCTTCAATTGTGTACATAAATATGATCAAATTTGTGAACCTTTTGAATTCTTTGAAGGAGTATAAGGCTATTTTGGAGCCAATTTTGGATAAATGGATTGCTATGGAGGTGGATTTAGAACTTATGTACTTATCCCATGAAGAGACAGGTGTTGATGTCACTTTTAAATCCAATTGTGAGTTGGTAAAGGGTATGTCTAGGTTGGCAGAGGAAAGAGTTAATCTAGAAAGAAAAGAAAATCTATATAGAAAAGAGTATGCTGATCAAAAGTTTGAACTATTTCCTAGGGGTTTTATTGGCACTAACAAGCTGAAAGAGAATGAGGTGTGGCTTGGTGAGTTAGGTCATAAATTATCACAATGGATAAATGAAATCATAAATTCAGATGATAGATCTTTGTTCATTCAGATAATTGAGGAGATTGAAAAGATAAAGTCACATTTTGGTTTTTTGGAAAAGGAAGTTAAGCAGTTAAAGAATACATGGAAAAGATTAAATAAGTTGAAGAAGAAAATTGTTAGCTTTTCTTGGCCTAGTGATGACACTTTTATAGAATGGGAAGATAAATATGTGATGAAAAGAGTAGAGGCACAAAAAGAATCAATTGATACTCCAATAGTTGGTGACCTCAAGGCAATTGGAAGTGGTTAGCTATTACAATAGGCATGTCCGGGGACTATTAGTTTTGAAGAATCAAAGACACAAGGCTTTCAATCTGCAATACATTGAGAAAGTCAGTTGGCTTGTTTCAAGTTGGCTACCTTGTCTATTAGGCTGTTTCTTCATCTTTGAATAATGTAACCCTTTTTAGTGGGGGAATTATGGTTATAAAAAAATATTTCTAGGAAATTCTGAAGCTTGTTGCATCCATATATTTATAAATGGATAGCAGGACTACTTAGGAAATTATCACAAGAATTTTGTAAGAAAGCTCTGGAAAAATGTATTTAGGGTTTTTCTGGTGTTTTGGAAAATCATTCTGAATTATGTAGAATTTGATGGAGAATATTAATATACAGAACAAAAAATTTTAAGTCTTGATTCCTATTGTCTTCATGTTTGTTTGATTGGTTACCATTTTGATTAGATGATTTAGGATTGTTTAATTGAATGATTTGCAAAGCAATTTACGAGAATGTGTTTAGGTTGTTCCCTCAAGGAGGGAAATTAGATATACTTAAATCCTTTTTCATTGGTAATCAATGATTCCTACTTGAATTCGATGACTGGGTTTAGCATATGGCAGGAGTTTATATATGTCAAGCATATACAGATTTGGTTAAATGAATGTAATGGCATGTATGTGAATTTCTTTTGTCAGTTCTTGTCTAATTTTGAATGACTCTGAAGCCCGAATAAGGCATTGGTATATCTTGTTGATGCTCATGACCTTCTTGTTGATCAATGAAAATGAATACGAGTCTTTCATTTATGTCCAGTTATGTTTAAAGTTGTAGGGTTTGCAGAAGTTGGCACTGGTCTTCTGTAAATCTTCAATTGCAAAGAGTGATCTTAAAGGTACACCCACCTAAACTAAGTGGAAGCTTAAAGTGTAGAAGGTTTCTATTTAAACCTTGTCAATTATTTTATTTTTGTTTCTATTTCTTGTTGTTCTCCCCATAGGTGACAGAGGTTTGAAATTCTAGTGGAGAAATCAAAGCAATCAAAAATTGAGAACAACAAAAATGGCGACTCTATTGGGGAGAGTCATAGTGTAAATCTATATTGCAGATCAATGCCTATATTTCCCAAATTTTGTTCAAATTTGCTTATAACCATGTCCTCGTAGTAGGTTTCTTTATCCTTGCATTTTATCTTTTTCTCTTTAAAGATTGTGTTCCCATTCTGTTATCTCCTATGAATGATTTGCCGAGCTTAATAATTTCTCAATTTCCCAATTTGGGTGGCGACTCTAATAAAAAACAACAAGTGTTCTTAACAAAGCATAAGTCATTTTAAGGAAGTGCATATAATGTAGAAAGGGAAAAAAATGAGGTCTTACATGAGGAGGAATCCTCAAGAGATATTACAAGATGGATTGCTTGAGCAGGGCCAGAAAGGTCAAAAGAGAACAACTACACATGAACTAGTTAATGCTGCATGGATGCAAAAGAGTAATCACACGGGTAAGTCTTCTGAAAGACCCATATATGCAAATTCCAATACTTCTTACCATGAATCTGAGCAAGACATTATGGGTTTTCATATGGGTCTATTTGGCAATAGTGAGGATGTCCAAACTTTGCATCATAGAGTCTCTCATACTGGTATTTCTAGAAAAGATAGGATTAGTTCTAATGTTAGGATGGATTATGTGATGGAAATATTAGTTTGATTGATATTGATCAAGCCCATGTGTCAGATTTAGAAGAGATTTTCCCATATCTAGATGAAGTATCCCAATAAATTGAGGTTCTTAATAGAAGAGTTCATCAACTGATCTCTTTAAGAACACAAAAGGAAATAAATAAAGAGAATGAAATTAAGGCTAAACTGATTGAGAGAGACAGGTTGAAGAGTTTAAGATGTGCTTCGAAGAGCAATATGGTGATAAGACAAATGTGATTTTTATACTCAATGAATTTAATAATATCAGGAAGTCTGATAATGAGGCTGTCACAGATTTCAATGCAAGGTTTCAGAAGGCAATGCACCAGATTTTTCAAATAATGAGATTAGATGATAAGTGTGTTTAACTACTTACTATAATGCATTTGACCCCAAAATGGCTTACATCCTTAGGGATAAATACCCACATAGTTTAAGGGATGCTTTTAGAATTGCTATAAATGTAGAAAGTAATAGGAAAGAATCAAGAAAGGTGGGAAGGAGGATTGATGGTAGACTATGGCAAGAGTGAAAGCCACAACCAAATAAAGTTTCTAAGGAAGAGGATAAAATTGAGAAGCTTATGACTGCCATGAAAGATCTTATAGCCAAGGTGAGTAAAAATGACAAACCTCATTACAATTGGCAAGACGGGCCTCCTAGGCTACATGACATGCCATATAACACCACTTGGAAGGATGGTAAACCTATGCAAGATAAGCCAAAAAGCACACATAATCAAGATACACTTGATCCCTTGAAAGTTGGGAATGTGCATAATATGTAAAACATTCCTTGGTGTACAACATGTGATGGGCCACATTATCCTTACCAGTGTGTCGTGGCTCAAGCATTAAATGAATCTATGAGGGGTGATAGTGAATTGAGATATCAGAATGAGGATAGGCCTGCTGTCAATATGTTTGAAACTATTGTTGAAAGTGATGATGAGTCTTCACAAAGTGAAGCAAGTGGGTATGATACACTGAGTCACAATGAAGGCTATCATGGGCAACTAACAATTGACTAGCACCTCACTTTGAATGTGGTAACAATTGACGATGAAGAAGTCCATCTCCGAAGGCCTAGTGAAGAAGAAGTCAAAAATCTCACTAAAGCTTCTATATCTAAAGCCAAATATAACTACAATTTGAGAAGCAACAAAAAGGATGGGGATCAAGGTGAGCCTGATTCTATGTTTATGAAATAAGTTTCTCAGAAAAAGATGGAAAGAAATAACACTTTACCCCAAGATGACCATGCAAAAGGGGACCAACCCAATGATTTGGGAAAGAATGCAGAGAACTGTACTACTGGCACTTCACTAGGGAGTGCTGCAGCTAAAAAGGTGAGCCAGTCAAAAATAGAAAAGGTTAAAACCCATACTGAGTCAATGGTTAGCTCCACATTTGATATGACTCGGGCTTTGACCCAAATGAAAGTTACAGTGCCATTGGTAGAACTGTTGAAAATAAAGGAGCATAGAGAAGCAACTCTTTCTTTATTTTCTAGTATATCAGATAACAATGCATCTTTACTTAAAGGTACTGAGGAGGATAAGAAAGATCAAGGGCAAAAAATCCCATAAATTTATGTGGGAACTACATTTACTTAAGAACCTTCCCAGGTTGATCCTTTTTATGTAGCTTTGTTAGTAAACAATAGGCTAATAAAATTGCATGATTGATTCAGGAGCTGCTGCAAATGTGATGTCATATGGTGTCATGAAGGAATTAGGACTGTCAGTAAGTACTTTGTATGGGAAATTCTATACCATGGACAATAGAGAAATACTTGTGGTAGGGACAATGAAGGATATAGAGGTAAAAATAGCAGCATTCGCTGAAGCTACTTGCAAGATGGATGTCATAGTGACTGACACAAAACCTCATTATGGTATGTTGTTATCCCGACAATGGGCTACAACAGTTGGGGGAAATTTTCAATTATATCTTTCATATGCAACCATCCTAGTGAATGGAAATCAAGTTAAGTTGTACAAGGAACCATGTGCCCCAAAGGTTATTGAGAAAGTAGATCCTAACATGCTCAATTGCATGATTGATGTAGACCTTGCTTTTTTTAGAGTGGAACCCATTTAGCCTCAATTAAAAAATATTGATCCCATTGTTACTGAATTGAAATCTCAACAGGAAGGCTTGTGGTGCATGTACTTTGATGGAGCTTTCTCTAAAGAAGGGTCTCTGAAGCAGGAGTATTGTTTGTTTCCCCATCAAATATTACTTTCAAATACTCTTTTCTACTGGCTTTTCAGTGTACAAATAACATAGTTGAATATGAGGCCTTATTATTGGGGCTACAAATTTCTAAGAAGCATGGAATTCAGTTATTAAGAGTCTTTGGGAATTCAGAGTTAGTAGTATCCCAAAAAAGGTCCAGATATGCATCAAAAAATGATCGATTGAAAAGATATAAACATGTTGTGTGGGATGTAATTGAGCATTTTAATGCATTTTCTATTGATTGGATTGAAATATCAAAGAACATTATGGCAGATTTTTTGGCCAATGTTGTATTAAAAAATCAGGATGTGACATTAACTGGTGTATCAATAGTTGAAGTAAAAGCTAGACCTGTTATCCCAAATAATGTGTATAATTGGTAGGTGTTTGAAGATGATGATGATATACCCAAGTTTGTACAATGCATTAATGAGTATGAAGGACAAAAAATTTATTGTAATGCATTGGTGGAAGTAGTAGATAGTCGAGAAATAGTTTTTGGAAATGACATGGTTCAGTTAGAAACTAATGAGATACCTAAAGGATTGGTAGAATTAGAGGGTATGTTTAGTTATAATGATGGTCATTTGCACTAAATGTTATCTACTAAATTGGAAGAATTGGAAGAGGTAAATTTAGGCACAGAATCATCCCCTAAGTTTGTATATATCGGGAAGAATTTGTCTCCCCATATCAAGACTAACCTCATTAATCTGTTAAGAAAGTATAAACATGTTTTTGCTTGGTCCTATGAGGATTTAAAGGCATATAGACAAGACTTATTTCAGCATGAAGTACCTCTACATCCTAATGCTAAGCCTTTCAGACAAAAGAAAAGACCTATTAACCCCCTTTTAGAAACCAAAATGCAGCAAGAATTGACTAAGTTAAGAGAAGGAGGGATTCTAAAGCCCATAAGGAATTCTTCATGGGTATCCAATTTAGTTCATGTCAGAAAGAAGAATGGGGACATTAGGCTTTGTGTGGATTTCAGGAACTTGAATGTTGCATCTCTTAAGGACAATTACTCATCCCCAAACATGGAGGCAATGTTGCAAAGGGTAACTGGATGTGATTTATTGTCAATGATGGATGGGTTCTCAGGTTGTAATTAGGTGTTAGTAAAAGAGTCTGAGCAATTTAAAATTGCTTTTACTACCCCTTGGGGAACTTATGTGTATGTGAGAATGCCATTTGGTCTGAAGAATGCTGGTGCAACATTTCAGAGGGCTATGGATGTAGCTTTTATAGAATTTATCAATATCATAATGGTTGTTTATCAAGATGATTTAACATGTTTCTCCAAGAAAGCGGATGATTATTGTGGTCATTTGGAAAATCTCTTTTGCAAGGCTTTGGAATTTGGTGTATCATTGAATCCAAAAAAGTGTCACTTTGTTGTGACTGAAGGAAAATTGTTAGGGCATATTGTTTCCAAAGAAGGGTTAGAATATACCTAGAAAGAATTGAAGCTATCAATAATGTGCCTCAGCCAAAAAATGTTAAAGGGATTCAGTCTTTTTTGAATAAGATAAATTTTGTTAGGAGATTTATAGCTAACTTCACTGAGATTGTTAAGCCCATTGTCAAGTTACTTAAAAAGGATGCAAAGTTCTCCTAGGATAAGGAAGTTGCACAAGCTTTTAACAGGATTAAAAGGGCTATCCAAGAAGCACCGGTGTTGAAATCTTTGGATTATAGTAAGCCCTTATCACTCTTCTCTTTTGCTTCATATCACACAGTAGCAACAATTATACTTCAGCAAGATGAGGAGGGGCATGAACATCCAATTTCCTTTTATAGCAAATCTTTACAGGCTGCTGAGTTGAAATATGAAATTATGGAGAAGCAGGCATATGCTTTAGTCAAGGTTGTTAAAGCATTTAGACCTTATCTTGTGAATGCAAGAATAATTTCTTATGTTCCACATGTAACTGTCAAGGATATTTTGTCTCAGTCTGAGGTCACTGGTAAAAGGTGCAGGTGGATAACTAGAATACAAGAGTTTGACTTAGAGATCAAGATCACCAAGCTGGTAAGAGGACTAGGCCTTGCTAAGTTGATGGTTGAGTCAAATCTGGTTACTGTTGATGTTAATAATGTTGAAACTGAGCAAGTCCTAGTTACTAGTATTGAGTTATAGCCTTGGTATATAGAAATAGTGCATTTTCTAAGGGACGCAACTTTTCCAGATGAAATGACTCAAAATTAGAAAAGGACATTGAAATTGAAGTCTCAAAAATATGTGCTTATTCAAGGAGACTTATACTAGAAAAATAAAGATGGAGCATTATTGATGTGCCTAGATGATTCCTAGGCTAAAAGAATGCTGACAAAGATGCACAATGGAGTGTGTGGAGATCACTATTCAGTAAGACCACAACTGGCAAAATAATTAGGGCAAGATACTATTGGCTCACTTTATTCAAGGATGCCCATAAATATGTTCAGAGATGTGATCCTTGCCAGAAGTTTTCCTCTAAATTGAAATATGGAGCTTTACCTCTTAACCCTATTACAATGGAAGCCCCTTTTGTCCAATGGGTCATTGACTTTATCAGAGAGATAGTTGAAAAATTAGGTAGAGGTCACAGATGGATCATGGTGGCTACAGATTACTTCACAAAGTGGATTGAGGCCATACCTACTAAAAGGGCAACTAGTAAGATTGTTATTGAGTTTTTAATGGATAATGTAATAACAAGATTTGGAGTGCCTATAAAAATAATAATGGATAATGCCATGTGTTTTAGGTCAGAGGAATTTGTAGAATTTTGTGCAAGTTATGGAATCACTATGTCATATTCCTCACCATATCACCCACAAGGCAATGGCCAGGCAAAATCCAGTAACAAGAGTCTCTAGAATATTATTAAAAGGATTCTTGAGCAAAACAAAAGATCTTGGGATCAAAAGCTTAAGTTGGCTCTGTGGGCAGACATGATTAATCTTAAGAAGGCTATTGGGGTATCTCCATTTGAATTGGTCTATGGGACATAGACTAGGGTACCTGTAAACAATTTCCTCCCTATGTATAAGTTTTTGCAAGCTAAAGAGTTGGAGTTATCAAAACCTATGGAGGATAGAATGGTTTAGATAGTGCAATTGGAAGAAATGAGAGCAATAGCTCATAAGAGAAATTTAAAGAATCCAACTGCAATCAAAATATCTGTTTGATAAAAGAACTACAAATAGGATGTTCTAGGTTGACGATATGGTCCTTCAATGGAACGCTAAAGGACAAGACAAGGGTCAGCATAGAAAAATTGAATCATTGTGGATAGGCCCTTTTATTGTTGTGGATGTTAATGGAAAGGATTCATATTTCTTGAAGAGAATGAATGGTGAAGTACAAAAATTTCCAGTGCATGGACAATTCCTGAAGTATTACTTCTCTTGACTTGTCCATGCATAGTAGTTTTAGGTGATGTATATATTAGGATTTCTTTCTATTCTTTTGGGTTTTTGTTTTGGTCTACTTTCCAGAGTTTCTGAATTCTTGTGTTGGTCTTGCATCCAACCATCCCCAGTCAAAGCTGTTGTTGTCAGTGTTTTAAATAAATTGCGAGTTTTGCCTTCAATCCCTAAAGAGGTCTGTTAAGGTTCAGAATTTGTTTTTATCTCCAAGGGTTGTAGTTTCAGAAGGTTTAGGGTTTTGCATTTTCAAAATTTTTAGTATGCGAACCTTTCTTTCTTTTTGCTCGTTACCTTTTTCCACTTAAGTGGAAGGGTCGGTATGTCATTAAAGGGGGAGTTCCCTCTTAGGTCTAGGCCTAGGCGAGTTATAATGTTTT
Source organism: Cryptomeria japonica (assembly GCF_030272615.1). Taxonomy (NCBI): domain Eukaryota; kingdom Viridiplantae; phylum Streptophyta; class Pinopsida; order Cupressales; family Cupressaceae; genus Cryptomeria; species Cryptomeria japonica. Next base: position 41,432,066 of record NC_081413.1, on the reverse strand, counting down.
AATTTTTTTCTTATTCCTAAGTTTTCACCCCTTTAAATTCCCGAATAAGGTTCTTAAAGATCAAGTAGTTGATTGTTGATCCGATGACTATCGTTGATCCGCTATGCGGAAGTGCTCAAATTTTATCCTTCATGGACCAACGACTAGAGGGTGGGAACTACTCTTAGGTGGCATTCTTAGTGTGTTAATGTGCAGATAAGTTGTTCATGCATCGATAGTTGTTGCTAATCCACTATGCAAAGTTGTCTGAACATTACCCTTCCCGGACCAACGACAAGCCACTAGCAGCAAAATGACTACATCGAGTGGTTAAGGCATATGATGTATTGTTGGCGGTTAAGTGTTTGTGACTTTTAAAAGTTGAACGAGTTGGATCAAATCTCATTCATGTCGCTAATCCGTTATGTGAAGATGCACAACCTTTAGTCTTCATGGATCAGCGACTAAGTTGTGGGGCCTGTGAAAAGAAAACGGTTTTAGTCTGTTAATAGGTTCACATGTTCTGAGAACATCAAGGGTGGTCGCTATGCCACAAAGAGAAGTTTCCCAAAAGTTAGTCTTCACAGATCAATGACAAGCCACTAGCGACATCGGTTCAAGCTAGCAGTTCATGCAAATGGTTATGGTGGAAAATAAAATGGTAGTGGCTAAACTCTTAAAGCTTTTTAAAGATTGGTCAGTTTTGTATCATCCGATGAATGTCACTAATCCTCTATGTGAAGTTGCACGACCTTTAGCCTTCGTGGATCAATGACTAAATGGTGGGACCCGCTCTAAAATGCACGGATCAGGTAAGTTAAAAGGCATGCTAGTTTTGTATCATCTCACGATCATCGCTAATCCGCTATATGGAGAATCTCGACCGTTAGTCATCACGGATCAGCGACTAATGAAAAAAGACTTAGAGAAATTCTCTTCTGATTTGTTGGAGCCAAATTTTTGAATCATTTATGAAGATTAATTGCTGAAGTGTGTCGCTTAATTTATCCTCATAAATGCTTAGTTATCATTATAATTCCTCCACGAGCTATGGTTTTTGAATTATAGAAAGCATTCAAGGAAATGTTGTAGAGGATCAAGTGCGCGGGTCAATTTTCTTAGGCAGTGAGTAAGTTTTCTTGCAACTGTGTTTTACAATTATAGACTATTTGATTATTGAGTGCTTGAATTTTTAGAGAGGTTGTTTGAATTGTTGTTAAAGTACGGGTAATTCTGAGATTGCACCACAAAGGTAATTCAGAGGGAAGGTAGACTATCAAGAAAGAGAAATTTGTGAGGATTTCTTAGAGTAATTATCTGAATCTACCAATAGTGCAGTAAAAATGAAGGAGCTTGTGCCTAAATCTCCCCCCCTGAGAATTGGTGACAATTTGTATGATAAGGGGTATTGGCTGAGAGATGCCCATATAAGAATGGTAGGTTTAGGACTTTTCAAAGTGGGTTTTAGTTAGCAAAGTTCCCCTTCTCCAATGAATTATGTATGGGGAATTAGATGTCGAGAAGGTTGTAGTGCCTTGAGTTTTCATTGATGTTGATCTATTGACCTAAATTGCACAAAACTATGATACCACTACTAAGTCTGTAAGGAATGTAAATGGCGGGGTTTTAATTGAAATCATTGATGATGAATTCAGAAGAGTTTTTCGACTCAGTGAGGTTTCAAATTACTTGGAGCCCATTAATTTTGAATTTTTTGAGAAGGTTTATGAGGCACAACGTGATCACCTCAGGAATGGTCCATTGAAAGAATTCTTTGCAAAAATAGGGGGATTGATATTAGTAAGCTCAATCACAATGGAGCCTTTCCCTTTGAATTTATTTACTCTGAGGGCTAAAGGAATGTACTAGTCTTTTTGTCAGATTTTTGGGGAAGATGCAGAAACCACCATGCCTACCCACTACTTGTTTATGATGGCACCGATTTTGAATCCATCTCTGGCAGTGACCTTTGATTTTGCACCTTACCTTACTGATGTCATTCATGAGGGCCCGATTGGGATAAAAAATGCTAAGGTAGATAGACCTTTTGGGTGGTATTCCCTCATGCACATGTTTTTATTTAAAGGTGTTAAATATTTTGTGAATGAGATGGACATGCTAAAGGCAAAACATGGAGAGGATATGCTTGTTCATCTATGGAGCACAATTTTGTCTTGGGACAAAGAGGATGTAAGTTATTTGAAGTTTGATAAATGTTTTGCATTTAGGCTTAGAATCCTTCTATGCTGGGAGAACCCTAGTATCCCTAAAGCCCTCTTAGAGTTTATTAGACATAAGGAGTTCGTTGAAGATATCAAGATTGTGCACAATTGGGGTGACATATTTTTGTACCAGTCTCTATAGTTTTTAGAGTTTATTATTTTAGCGTAACTCCTTATCTCCTCCCCTACCAAGTCCCTTTTAAGATAGACATTGCTGAAATCTTAAGACAAATCAGAGGCTTGTAAGAAACAGAGTTGACAAATAAAGGAAGGGGAACAACTTTCCCAACAATTACCTTAGCACATTAGTTTGTAATCACTAAGGGTGGTTGGGTACATTTTCACATTTTTCTCCAGCCATTATCCACTATAGTTGTGAGGTTTGCTGATCCAGATGACTTCTTAAATGGTATGTTTAGGAAGAAGGTTAGATGTGCAGGTAGGGATTATCAACTTCACTTTCCTAAAGACTTGATAAGGAATGAGTTTAATTTAGAGGAGCAAGAAGTAAAGAAGGAAAAATGGATAGCATTCAAGAAAACTCTAGACTTTATCCAACATTTTGATAGCAATTATGATCCCTTGGCTAGTTTTACCCCTTTTGAGGAAAAGATTGAGTTTTTAGTGGTTTATTTTGGGGATCTAATGTAGAATTTAAAAGAGAAAAAGGAGGTTGTAATGAGAGCTGGTCCTAAGAAGGATAAACTAGTTTTAGCTAAGCCTGCTTATGCCAAGGTGGTTCCCTCGAGTGAGTATGTAATGCATAGAAGAGTAGGGTATAGTGTATTAATGACCAAAAGGGATGATCCCTCCACCTCAAAGGGAAAAAGGTATCTAGAAGATGTTGTTGAAATCCAAGACTCCAAAAAGGAAAGGGGTAGGGAAAGAAGTCTAGACAAATGAGTCGTTATATTCTCCTTCCCACTCTCGAATTCACATGGGAGATGAGCATGAAGTAGATGAGAAATTGTTGCAATTAGGAAGTATTGGAGAAATTTCTTGCACATATGAAGAGATGTACGAAGGAATACCAGAAGAACCAACAAGTGCCAAAATGGACTTGACGGTTGAAGAGTTTGTAGGTAAGGAACTGGACCCTATCATTAAGCAGGCCAGTGATGAGTTTCTGGCAGATAATAATTTTATTAAAACAGGATTATTCTTGCAATTTATTTGGAAAAAGAATTTAGAGCAATTCAAAGAAAGGTGTGAGAAAAGAAAGATGGAATGTCCTCACAAAGATACATCTGTGGCTGAGGCAAATGTAAAAAGGGAAATGCTAGTAGAATTTGAGGCCATTACCCCTGAGAAGGGGAAGAAAATGATTGCAGAAGCTAGAGTTTTAATTCTCCTCGAGTGGGATATAGCTGATGCACTGATTCTTGATGTAGTAAGAAAAGAGACAAAGCCTGTGGAAGGAGTTACTTATAGTAATACTCATGCAGCCCTGGTTATGTGGTCATTAAGAAGAAAGGAAAGTAAAAAGTGGAAAGACTCCCCAGAATCCAGCTATTTAGGAGGCATGATTGTTAAGAGGGTTAAGGACACAGGATTGGTAGAGGTTACTAGTACAACTTTAGAATCTACAAAATTTAGTATGGTAGTGGCTGAGAAAGAAGCCAAGGAAAAGGATGATCTCCAGGTGAAGCTGGAAGTAATCCTAAAAGCCTACAACGAAGCCAAGCTTGAGATAGCTTGTAAAGGCAATACAATTGCAAAGTTAAAGAGTCGGATAGGAGGGCAACAACAAAAAGGTGAATCTTCTAATTTGATGATTGCCTCTTCTCAAGCCAGACCTCCACCTACTAGCCCAATCATTGAATTCCCTCTTTCTCCTATAACTCCTGGTTTTCAATCTACTGAGAGTATTCAAGATGAGATGGAAAATCTAAAGCAAGCTCAGGCCATTTTCACAAATAAATTTGAGGAGAAGATCAGTGGAACAATTTTTAAATTTGGTAATGCAGTTGGGGCTTCAATTGTGTACATAAACATGAATAGAGTTGTAAACCTTTTGAATTCTTTGAAGGAGGATAAGGCCATTTTGGAGGCAATTTTGGATAAATTGATTGCTAGGGAGGTGGATTTGGAACTTATGTACTTATCCCATGAAGAGATAGGTGCTGATGTCACTGTTAAATTCACTTATGAGTTGGTAAAGGGTATGTCTAGGTTGGCAGAGGAAAGAGTTAATCTAGAAAGAAAAGAAAATCTGTATAGAAAAGAGTATGTTGATCAGAAGATTGAATTATTTCCTAGGGGTTTTATTAGCACTAACAAGTTGAAAGATAAAGAGGTGTGGCTTGGTGAGTTAGGTCAGAAATTATCACAATGGATAAATGACATCACAAATTCAGATGATCTATCATTGTTCATTCAAACAATTGAGGAGATTGAAAAGATAAAGTCACATTTTGGTTTTTTGGAAAAGGAAGTTAACCAGTTAAGGAATACATGGAAAAGATTAAATAAGTTGTGTTGGGTGAATATTTTGTCTCCAGCATACTAATGACAAAATATATAATTCACACAATGCTATGCTGAGAAATTAATCTCTCCTCTCATCAAGGGGAGGTTCCCTATGAAATTTATTCGCTAATTAATAGGAAATTAAATTTGTGGGTTGGTGTTGGGCATATAACTCTCTTTTTCCAAAGTTTATGTATTCTACCTTCACCTAGTTATAATTTCTCTACCTCTTTAGATACTTAAAGAAAAGAACTATTAATCTAACAAACTACACCAAGAGTTACTGTTAAGCAACATAAAGTCTCCTTTAAGGTAACAATAATTCACACTAATCATTACAAATTAAACAATTAGAAACTTAGCTTAAATCTCAAAGTCTTCAAGTATAGATTTCTAATCCATTAAACTACAAATAACCACAGCAATACAAAGCTTACCACAAGTTACTTAATTTATCAGCAGATTTCTCAAGTATGCTAAGAGCACAAAGTCTACTTGCAAGATTTGAGAGCTCTCTAACCATGTAGCAATATCTTAAAGATCAAAGAAGTAAAGATAATATATAGTCAATGGACATAGGAACATTAAATTATATTAATGATTTTCTTTATACAACACAATTTTTGTTATCAACAAAACTATTTCCTTTATTCGTTTGATAGGATTTTCACCACAAAAATCCCAAAGTCTTAGTTGGGATAAAAAATCTACAAAGTTTTGCTAAGCCTGAAAAAGATAAAATATTTACAAAAGAGGTCCTCCTTATATAGGAAAATAAGTTGAGAAAAAGGTGGGCACAGTTGACTTATTCAACTGCACAGTCCCATTTTACTACAACTACTACATAAAGAAAACGTGCAGCTGCACAAAAATTGACAACATCTATCGATGCAACTGCACAAAGAAAAGGTACCAAAAGGGGGTACTTCATTCTTGATTCTCTTCTTCATTGGATTTCTGGAAATCTTCGAATTTAGCAAGGATGGCTTTCATCTCTACTTCATTTGCATCGAGGTAGAACTTGTGATGACTTGCATGCAGGAAATTGCATCTTGAATCTTCACCTATTTCATTTTAACATCCTTCAGCATGGATGCAAGGACTTCAAAACTGACCTGGATTTCTAACAGTTTATCAAATGTATCAAGTGAGAAATCTTGTCCCGTGCATTGATCCATCAAGGAAAGGATTTCCTGCATGACACCTTCAGCAGTGACGAGATTTTGATCACCATCATATAAATAGCAAGGGAAATCCCCAACTTTGGCAAAAATGAGGTCAACCTCATCATCACCTTCTTTTTTCTCCCGATCCATCTCTACAATCATTAACTTCATTATGTCTTCCTTATGAGATAATAAAGATAAGATCTGGATGTACTTCTCCCTTGTGGGAATTCCCTTATTCTCAACCAAGACATCTATCCTCAAGTCCACCATTTTTCTTCACAAGGTATTACTTTTCACAACTTCCTCAATCTCCTATGATAAAGAGGTTTTGAGTCCTTGCATCTAACTCTGGATCACTTCATAATCTGACAATAGTCCCACTGTTGAGCTCAGAAGATGAAAGCCTTCTGACCTTAGTCGTGAGATCCACTCATCCATCATTCGGCCTTTAGCTCCCACCTGTTCAATCTTCTTTAGGGCTTCGGTATCTATTGAGGATCTTATGGGTTCAACCTCTTGAGAAGATTGTGTTACCTTTAGAAGAATGTTGGTCAGCTATTCACACTTCTGCTTCAAGATGTTTTTCTCATCCCTCTCATGATCCAATCTTCTCAACAAGGAATTAAAGGTTGTTTGTGAATCCAATTTCACACTCTCATGTGTTTCCACCCTGAGCTCTACAACCTGCATGGTATAATCTTCGGATCTTATGTTGCATTTGTCCTTGTTTGACGATGGCACCATAACTTCAACATATTTTCTCTTAGAATTTGGGTCTACTACCATCTGAGATACCATCTTTGGATTTTTTGTTCCCTTAGGCTTTGGAGGAACCAAAAGTTCAAAGTCAAATTTGTCTAGAGAGATCATCTATTTTTTCCTTTTAGGGGCCACTACTTCCATCCAAGGGGGTAGTTTTGGATTCACTGATGGAGCAGTAGCTCCTTGCTAATTTTGATTTTAAGCTTGGGGAGTAGGTTGACTGGAGCTTGGATCAGTTGTGAGTGTTACTAATGGTGCTGATATTGTGGTATCTAGAGAGGCATTTGTTGCTGCTACCTCTTTAGTTACAGATGGGAGATTTGAGGGTCTCATGAATGTAACTTCAGCACTTACCAATAGAGGAATTTTTGTGGTGGTGGTGGTAGTGATAGGTAAGTCTACTAAAACATGTTCTGCAAGTGCATCTTCCAAGGTTTCATTAAAATACATCATTGTGGATTCAAAAGTAGATGAAGGGATATCATCTAAATTAGAGAAGTTGGTTATTATGAAAAAGTGACCAATGGTCTCTGATTGCATCATGCCCATATTTAGATCTCCATCTTCTTGAAAATCCTCATCCTCTTGGTCAGAGTCAGAGTCAGATTCAATAGAGTGGACAATTACTTGTGAGGTAATTGGGGCATCAACTTCAGCTGGGTGTGATACTTATTCTTCCTGTATTTCCTCTTGTTGAGGAATTTTACCTTCTTTAATCTCTTTTCCTTTTCCAACTTCACTGGTAGGTGGTTGTTCTGGCTCTTTCGCTGCTGCTTCCTATGATGTGGATGATGATTCACCCTTCTTCGACCCTTTAACTGTAAATTTGATTTTGGGTCCTTTACCTTTTGATTGTACCACAGGAGCTGAGGATAGTGCTTGTGGGTCTGCCCTGCTCTTTGTTCTTGTTTCAGTTGTAGCTCTCTTTCCTAATGGGCCATCACTGTTGTCATCATCTCCTGAATTACCAGGAAGTTGTTTCATCCTAAGATTCTTTTTCAGCAACCAAGCATTGGTGTTTGCTAAGATAGGAGAGATCCTCTGAGTAATAGATTTGCTTTCTTTCTTCGACCATTGCACAAGTGGAAGTGGGGAGTCAGCAATCTTCTTCTCATAATAAACAGGATCCACTATGTCATCTGTGTCTTCCATGGTAATTGGGATCTTAGCTAAATCCAAATTTTCAATTTGTTCCAAAGGAAGACGGCTGAAATCCATCCTTCTTATATCCCCCTCATTCTGACAATTTGCCCAAACATCCTCAAACCTATAGACATGAGTATAACTCCTCCTGAGTTTTCTCTTTATGCCACAAAAGTCAAAATTGTTTCGTGCCTTGAATCTTTGCATGGTATTCCATTGCATTTCTTCTTCCATGTTATTGGCTTTAGGGTTGGTTAGTACTAAGTACCTACCGATTGATTCTAGAAATTTCAGCCCAGTCTTATGTGCTTATGATTGTTTCTCATGCACACTAATCAATTACCTACACATCTCCATAAGAATGATCTTGTCTAAAGGGAACCTTGGTAGAATAAAGGGCTCTCCCATAAAACATCCGATTCGGATGTAGGTGAATGTAGGAAATTGAAGAAAAACACAACCATAATGAGATACCCTATTGTAGGTGGCCTCTGACAATCTCTGCTTTTGAAGGCCCTTATCAAACATACATTTCCACACAGCAAATAAAGCATCATTAACTCTCCTATAGTGGTTACCTTGATTCTTGATGGTAAGCTAATCATAATACTCACAGACGGGCACCACTCTCTTGTCACCCTTGGTAGACAAGCTTGGATATTGCCTCATTGAAGCAGCTATGTAGACCAGGTACGAGGTCATGTAAAACTTCAGTGTCACCTTGACCTCCTTCAATTGAGCACAAAGCACACCACTGATCTGCTCTCCCCAATTGATTCTCACACCCCCCTTTCTAATTATATTTATGTAATAAGACATCCAATTTTGAAAATAATGAGTCTTTTAACCCCCTCACTCTAGATAACATGGTGACCATATTGTTATATTCCTCACTAAAATCACTCTTGTGGAAGGACTTACGCCATCGTGAGGTGAGGGAACTCCTTGCAGCAGAGAGATAAATAGTAATGATCACCTTTTTGCATTTGTCCTCATGTTTCTCATAGTACTCTTGAGCACTCTCTTGAGAAATATAAACAACTTCTTCAACTGATGAACCTTTGAAGACACTATCTAAGAATACACTGTCTAGGCTCATGATGACATTTTGATCTCCATCTTTTACTTACCTTGTGTTTGGATCAAAGTGATCAGCTATTGCCAGTACAAATTCAAGATCATGATCCGCAACAGGGAAAGATGCATACTTATGCAACTCAGATTTGATTAAACTGGTTAGACGAGTAGGTGCCTTTTGAACCTGATCAACAAATTCTTGCATATCTACATGACCAATTTCAGTGTCTCTGATTTCCTTGATATTTGAGTCTACTGAACTCTCTAGATATAGATTCAAGTACTTGTCATACTTGTATTTCATCTTTCTTGATGATGCTTTACTTGGAGAAGATTCCAACTGACTTGAAGAAGAATCAAGCTTTTTGTGAGGAAGCTTTGACATTCATGCTGACTGCATTCAACACTAATGATTAGCTATTCATCCTTATCAAAATCAATTTTCTCAAACGGATCAAAAAACGGGACTCAAAATAGGCTTGGGAGTAAAACTACCAAAAATAGCAGGTCAGGAAAAAAGTCCGACATGCTCTTTTGAAAACAAAAATTGCACATTAGACTTTAAAGTCTGAAGTGCAATTAAAAAAAATACCTTGATCAGCACATCGGACTTTAAAGTTTGATGTGCAAATCCGAGATGGGTCATCAACACATTAGACTTTAAAGTCTGATGTGTCAATCTGGGGAAGTCAATAACACATCGGACTTTAAAGTCTGATATGTTGGGGGTGAAAACAAGCACATCGGACTTTAAATTCTGATGTGCAACCTGGGAAAGATTAAAGGCACATCAGACTTTAAAGTCCGATGTGTTGACAAAGGGAAAAACAATTGGTTGACATGTCAGGTTTTAAAACCCAACATGTCAACCTATCCTTCTCCATATATCAGATTTTAAAGTTCGATATGCAAAGGTTATGATCCCGCATATCGGACTTTAAAATTGGATATGCGCGACTGGAGAAGGAGGACTTTGGAGGGCAATCGGGTTCTGAAGTCCGATTGTCCTCTGAAACAAGGGAGACAATTGAACTACAAAGTCCGATTGCCTCTTCAAAAAAGACCCGAAAAGAAAAACAAGAACAAAAGGAAGGACAACAAAAATGCAAACCTAAAAGAGAAACCCGAAAAGACAAAAGAAACACAAAACCTACCTCTTCTGCTTCACTGATGATGAAAAAAAATCCGACAATGGAGCAAGAAAAATCCAAATCATGATGAGAAAAAGAAGAGGAGGGATCACGAAAAAGAAGACAAACCACAATGAAGAACAAAAGAACCACAAAAATAACTTAACAAGCAATTAAACAAAACCCTAATTAATTAATTAATGCGACATTAATTACAACTCATAGTTGCCTGTTGGACTTTAAAGTTCGACATGCAGGCTAGGAACTTTTACATGTCAGACTTTGAAGTCCAACATGTATTGCCCAAACAAGCGGTCTGCAGGTCGGACTTTAAAGTTTGAACTGCAGGCAAAGACCACCTGTAGGTCAGACTTTAAAGTTCGAACTGCGGGTTTAGACAAAGATAAACACACATCGGACTTTAAAGTCTGATGTGTTGTTAATAAGGAAAAGACCTTGCAGTTCGGACTTTAAAGTCTGAACTGCAAGTAAAACTGCAAACTTAAGGGAACTAGAAAAAACGTTAAAAACAGAAAACAAGAAACAAAACGAACTAACCGATGAAGTTGATTAAGCTCTCTCAGAGACCATAAGGTACAAAATGGACCAGTTTTGTAGGGTTGCCTCATGATTTTGGCCATGCTGAAATCGAAGACAAGTTGAAGAAGAAAATTGTTAGCTTTTCTTGGCCTAGTGATGACCCTTTTAAAGAGTGGGAAGAAAAATATTTGATGAAAGGAGTAGAGGCACAAAAAGAATCAACTGATACTTTAATAGTTGGTGACCTCGAGGCAATTGGAAGTGGTTAGCTATTATAACAAGCATGTTCAGGGACTACTAGTTTTGAAGAATCAAAGACACGAGGCATTCAATCTGCAATACATTGAGAAAGTCAGTTGGCTTGTTTCCATCTCGCTACCCTGTCTATGAGGCTGTTTCTTCATCTTTGAATAATGTAACCCTTTTTTGAGGGGAAATTATGGTTATAACAAAATATTTCTAGGAAATTCCAAAGCTTGTTGCATCCATATCTTTATAAATGGATACCAGGACTACTTAGGAAATTATCACAAGAATTCTGTAAGAAATCTCTGGCAAAATGTATTTAGGGTTTTTTTGGTGTTTTGGAAAATCATTCTGAATTATGTAGAATTTGATGGAGAATATTAATATACAGACCATAACATTTTAAGTCTTGATTCCTGTTGTCTTCATGTTTGTGTGATTGGTTACCATTTTGATTAGATGATTTAGGATTGCTTAATTGAATGATTTGCAAAGTAATTTATGAGAATGTGTTTAGGTTGTTCCCTCAAGGAGGGAAATTAGATATACTTAAATCCTTTTTTGTTGGTAATCAATGATTCTTACTTGAATTCAATGACTAGGTTTAGCATATGGTGAGAGTTTATATATGTCAGGCATATATAGATTTGGTTAAATGAATATAATGGCATGTATATGAATTTCTTCTGTTAGTTCTTGTCTAATTCTAAATGACTTTGAAGCTCGAATAAGGCACTGGTATAGCTTGCTGAAGCTCAAGACCTTCTTTTTGATCAATGAAAATGAATATTAGTGTTTCATTTATGTCCAGTTATGTTTAAAGTTGTAGGGTTTGCAAAAGTTGGCACTGGTCTTGTATAAATCTTCAATTGCAAAGAGTGATCCTAAAGGTACACCCACCTAAGCTAAGTGGAAACTTAAAGTGTAGAAGGTTTTTGTTTAAACCTTGTCAATTGTTGTCTTTTTGTTTTTATTTCTTTTTTTTCTCCCCATAGGTGACAGAGGTTTGAAATTCGAGTGGAGAAAACAAAGCAATCAGAAATTGAGAACAACAATATGAACACTTGAAAATGGAAGGTAATGAAAGAATTGTTGTGTTTATGGAAAGAGTAAATGAGATTGTTATGGGAATTTAATGTTGTGGAGGATTTCTAAGTGAAGATGAAATACTTTCCAGAGTCTTGAGAGCCTTTCCACCAGATTACAAGATGAAGGCAACTACAATTAATGAGTTAAGAACAATGACAAACACCTCAATTAACACAGACATTCTGATTGGGAAAATATATGCTTTTGAGCTTGAAGAATTTGGATCTTCTAGAGCTGTAAATTCTGAACTTTCTTTTCATGCATCATCATCAACATCTATAGGTAAAAGTGATTGCAAAGTCCTATATGCAAAATAATTCGAATATATGAGGAAAGAAGATGAAGAACTTGAGCATCTTGAAGCCTTCTTTTCTAGAAGAGTATCTAAAGGACCAACTGAAAGTAAGTATGAAAGAAAAGCACTTTTTAAATGTTTTGCATGTAAAAAGATTGGTTTTTTTGCATCTAGATGTCTTGAAAGGAATGCAAGTTTTGAGGAAAGATTTAAGAAATCTTTTAAGCCTAACCTGAACAGATATAGATTCAAGAAGAGAAAACAATGCTACATAGAAGATGAGGAAGGAGTAACTGATGAGTCTGGAGATGAACCGATAGAAGACTCTGCTAGTGGATCTAGAAATGTAAAGGAATGGGTGTTCTATGCTTTGAAGAAAGATGAACTGGAACCGACTATCAAGAATGAAGAAAAGGCCTTGGTAGTAAAAGTTGAAGATAAGGATGAATGGGTAATTGATAGTGGATGCTCACACCATATGATTGGAGATAAAGGGAAATTTCTATCCCTGCAAGAATACAATGGCGGTCAAGTCATATTTGGAGATGACAAGGCATGCATGATGAAAGGTAGAGGTATTATTTCTGTGGATGGCAAGCATAACACTGATAATGTCTATTATGTAGAAGGTTTGAAGCATAATCTTTTGAGTGTTGGTCAATTGGTTGATAAGGGTTTTCAACTTTAGTTTAAAGATAGAAAATGCAAAATCATTAACAAAACTATTTTGGAGATTGCAAGTGGTATTCAGATAGGAATTAATATCTTTCGCTTGAACACTGGTAATAAGACATGTTTGATTGCTCATATTGATGATAGTTGGCTATGGCATAAGAGGTTGTGTCATGTTAATTTTGATTGTATTGTTAAGATCAGTTCAACTAAGGCAGTTAGAGATATAGCTAATATTATGAGGCCTCATAATCCGGTATGTAGGGAATGTCAATTGGGTAAGAAAGTTAGAAGTTCTTTTAAGAGTATACATGATAAATCTAATGATGTACTTGATTTGATTCACACTGACTTCTGTGGTCCAACAAGGACTAGAAGCTTTCAAGGTGATAAGTATTTCATGTTGATTATTGATGACTATTCTAGAATGATGTGGGTGACTTTTCTAAGGGAGAAGTATGAAGCTTTTGAGAAATTCAAGATCTTTAAAGTGAAGGTTGAAACTGAAACTGGATTAAAAATAAAATGTCTAAGATCAGATCATGGGGGTGAGTTCACTTCTCATGAATTTAACAGTTATTGTGAGACAAATGGAACCTTGATGTAGCTAGATCTATGATGATGGAAGCCAAATTTCCTCATATATACTGGAGAGAAGAAGTGAGTACAATAGTCTACACATTCAACAGAGTTTACATCAAAGGTGAAACCGATAAGAACCCTTCTGAACTATGGTTTGGACATACACCTACTATTAAGTATTTCAGAATTTTTTGAAGTAAATTCTATATTAAAAGAGATGAATTAACTGGAAAGTTTGATCCTAGATATGATGAAGGGATATTTCTTGGTTATTCAATTCAGAGAAAAGCATATAGATGTTATCACAAAAGATTGCAGAAAATTGTGGAGAGTGCTAATGTGAAAGTGGATGAACATGCAAAAATAATTTTATATCATATGACAGGGAACCAGTAGTGGAAATGACCATAACTGAACTGACAATGCCTCAATTGGTATAGGAAGCTAAGATAGTTACACCGACACAATCAAAAAATTCAACTGTGACTAATGATCAGAGCAGTGAACCTGAAGTTCAAAAGACACCTAGGTATGTAAGATTAAATCATTCTGAAGATCAAATTATTGGAGATAGAAATAAGGGAGTTATGACAAGAATAAAAGTGGCAAATGAAGAGGTATGTCTTATTTCTCAAGTTGAACTGGCAACTGTTATTGAAGCTTGTAAGGATAAACATTGGTTAAAGGCTATGGAAGATGAATTAGATCAAATAGACAAGAATGAAACTTGGTCTTTAGTTTCGCAGCCTAAAAATAAGAATGTTATTGGAGCTAAATGGGTTTTTAGGAATAAACTGAATGAGGATGGTCAAGTTATAAGGAACAAGGCTTGATTGGTTTGTAAAGGATATTCTCAAATGGAAGGAATTGATTATGGTGAGATATTTGCACCTCTAGCTAGAATTGAAGCTATTAGACTATTTCTTGCCTATGCAGCTTATAAGAATTATAAGGTTTATCAAATGGATGTGAAATGTACTTTCTTGAATGGTGATCTTGAGGAAGAAGTTTACATGGAGCAACCTGATGGATTCTCACTGACAAATGATAAAGATATGGTTTGCAGATTGAAGAAAGTTGTATATGGTTTGAAACAGGCTCCTAGAGTTTGGTATGCAAGGTTGGATAAATATCTTTTGAAGCTTGGTTTTACTAAAGGTAGTGTTGATAGTAATCTATATTATAAGATAACTAATAATGATATTCTGATTATTGAATTTTTTGTTGATGATATCATTTTTGGAGGAGAAGATAAAATGTTCATGGAATTCGCTAACAACATAAAGAATGAATTTGAAATGTCCATGATTGGTGAGATGAAATTTTTCTTAGGTTTGTAGATTACTCAAATTGACAAAGGGATTTTTTTATGTCAAACTAAGTATCTGAGGGAATTATTGAAAAACTTTGGTATGGAGAATTCCAAATTGGTAAGTACTCCTATGGCTGCAAGTGAGAAATTATCTATCAAGGATACTTCAACACTGGTAAATCTGACAAGGTATAAGTCTATGATTGGTGGTCTGTTATATCTAACTCAGACTAGACTTAAGAGGATATTCTAGTATTTGCAAGGAACAACAAAATATGCTTTATGGTATTCCAGAAATGATGATTTTACTTTATGTGCACATACTGACTCAGATTGGGTAGGTGATACCGATGTCAAGAAGAACACTTATGGTGGAGATTTCTTTCTTGGAAAGAAACTGGTTTCATGGATCAACAAAAAGTAGTCATGCATATATTTATCTACTGCATAAGATAAGTATGTTGCAGCAACAACTAATTGCACTCAAGTCTTGTGGATGAAGCAAATGTTGAAGGATATCAGGGTAAATTGTAGTGAACCAGTAGTTATCTACTGTGATAACTCTGTAGCTATTAACATGTCTAAGAATCTGGTATTTCACTCTAAGACTAAGAATATTTCAATAAAGTATAACTTTCTGAAGGACAAGGTTGAAGCAAAGGAAGTCAAATTGGTTTATGTGAACACTAAAGAATAGATTGCAGAAATATTCGCTAGATTGTTGTCTAAGGAATCATTTGAGTATTTGAGAGACAAGTGAGGGGTTTCTGCCCCTCCGACAGAGACTTGATTAATGAAGTTTTTCATCAGTCCAACATGAATTATCAGAGATACTATTCATTTCAACACTGATGAGTGGTGCTACTACTTAGGGGGAGTAGTCAGCTTTGAGATTCAGAGGTTTATATCATTGCTTTGATATTTTTGTTAGATTTCTGGCATTGATGTCAAAGGAGGAGTGATAGTAATGTGAAAAGTCATTCAGAACCTTATAGAGATATCATTCACAGGGGAGAGCTATTGATTGTTGGTTGTCTTCCATAGGGGGAGACTTGTTTGGCATTTCTTGGTACTTAGATGTTTTTCACATCTAGTGTTGCCATCAATACCAAAGGGGGAGATTGTTGGCATTATGGATGAATTGATTATGTGTTGCATTGATGTTTTTTCATTAATGTCAACACTAGCTATTATGGTTGGTTATTGACAGACAAGTTTTGGTTACTGGTAGAAGATCTAGTGTTACCGGTAGAAGAGACTATCTATTGGACACTTCTAACATGTTCGGATCAGTAAAGTATTTTTGATTTCATGTGTTATATGCTCCATGATCATGTTTTCGTTAGCTGGTATTGGCTTGGTAACCGGATGCTATCATACACTCTGGTAAACCTTTACCGACATTGTTTTAAGGTTTTACTGGTAGAGATTTGATTGAGGAATTATGACAGGATGCATAGTTGGTGTTGGTGTAGCTTCTTCATGGATTTTATGATGTTGAAGATGTTCTTTGATCATGCTTCAACTACTTGAAGACATTGCTTTGATGCAGTGGACCCAAAATAGGTCTGGTACCTATCTAGGTTATGGACCGGTATCATACTAACGTGTACTCTACACATTACTGGGATGTCTCGAGATGATTTATGGATTTGCTATCATTGTTTTGATCTTAAGTCGACATGGCATATCATTGTAATATGGAATCATGTAATGATCTTATTGTAATATCTTTAGGTGGCTGACCCAATTGGTTTATGCCTTAGGGTTTGTATAAATAAGAGGTAGAAACTCTTTGTAACGTATCATGGTTATTGGAAAAGTCATGGTCAAGGAATGTAATGTGTGAATATTCTAATATCATTCAGGCATAGGAGTTGGTCGATCATAGGTGATCAAATTGGATTCAGAAGAGGATTTAGTCCTTCGCCACTGAGCTTAACTGGGACTGTCATCAGGCATGGTAGATGTTATTTCTATTAGTTCACTCTATTGGATTATTGTCCATTTATCTTGATATGGATGTAGCCTCTCTGTAGTCAGTGTGACTCTTTTGTAATGAGCAGTACACTCTAGGAAGTGTGCCTTCCTATAGGTGCAGGTCCCTCATTGTAACACATACTTTCTGTAGAAGTATCATCTGACTATGAGTAGGCTTCCCACTGTGGTTTTTTCCTTTCCAGGTTTTCCACGTACAAATCATGGTGTTATATGGTATGGTTTCTTTGCATTGATTATCTAGTTAATTTTTAAGTTGTATTGTTTACCGATATCTCTTCCTACTAGCATCTATATATGCTTTACTGATACTTGATTTGTTTAAGGTTGTATTGTGGATTAAAATTTATAATCTATTAAGAACTTATTCACCCCCCTCTCAGTTGTTCACCAGTTATCCTAACAATAGGTCCCCCCGACTCTATCTGCACTTTGAGATCCCAAATCTCCCTGATATCGACCTTTGGTGAGATGAATTAATCTTCTGAGGCATGTATAAAAGGGAGTTGGTTTTCTCATTTGTAAAAGAAGCTGAAATTCAGGTGAAGGGATCATAAGCAAGCACAGATAGAAAAAGACATGATCAAGCATTCAAGCATTCAAGTATTCTTCATTCATCAATGGGAGCAATATTACAACATTCATTAGCAAGCATGTGTGTGTGTTAGGGTTTTTTCATGTTACATTCCATTTCATGCAACACTTATGATTACATTCAAGAAGCAAAGCAATCATCATCAACAAGTTGGAGATCTAGAAGGTATACATTTCCATTGTTTACATTAAAGAATTTGCAATTAATTTCTTTCAAGGTTGATTCCTCAACCGGGGTTTGACTAAGGCAAACTTGTATCCACAACCTCTCCCTCTCTTTTCTATGTGTAGGTTGCAAGTGCGCAATTATAATTGCAGGTTT